>NC_084638.1:8741160-8816160 GCF_033978795.1 Nerophis ophidion
CGGCATTAAATCGGGTTGTTTTAGCAAATAATCATTCTGCAAGATGGAGCATATTCCCGTTAATTCCCATGGAAAGTTTCCAACTTTGAATATTCCCGGAATTTTTTCAACCCTACTTGTGTGGTTAAAGTAAAATACATTTTCTGACCTGTAACCTGTTTTGAAAAAAGTTGCATTGCAATGACTATATAAAATTAAAGCTGCAAGCAGCGTTGGTCGGGTCCGCCTTTGGTTGCTGCCGCTGCTACTCAAGCCCTGGTCTAAGTCCGACCAACATAGAGGTTTTAATTTCATGTCTCTACGACATTTCTAACAGAAGTTACATGCAGTTTTGTCTGGGTTTTTTCCTAGGGGGCGCTAGAGCGCAATTTAGATTTTTAGGGTTTGGTTTTTCATTAGATGGCAATTTTTGCCAGTCCTGATGTGTGTGTAAAATTTGAAGAGTTTTAAAGCATGATAAGGGGGTCAAATTACAGATCGGCGTTTCTGGATGTTGTTGATAAATGGCTTTCGTTTTGTATAGTAGAGCTTTAACTTGCACTTTGAAGCATTTTAAAGGGGTCAAATTACAGCTCAAAGAGGCAAAAATGACATTTTTTAGGTAACTTTGCGCAGGGGTTCTTTGAAGGCGCGTAAAATCAAAGCCGGAGCAGTAATCAAAACTCTGTTCTATACTTTTAATCAGAAGGGTTCAATCTCTCTCCTGTGCGAGTTTGAAGCCGAAACGACAAACGCGCTCAGAGGAGATAACTTTTGAAAAAAGGTGACGGGTGTTTACAAAACTTTTATTTTGAAGGGGTAATATTTAACTTCCTGTGGATGTTTGCTGAAGGATGTCAATTTCAAAATGTAGGTCTAAGTGAGACCTACATAGAAGTTTTTGTTTCATGTCTTTCCGGCATTCCTACCGGAAGTTACCAGCAGTTTTGTATGTGTTTTCTTCCTAGAACCAGTTTTTTCTGTGTTTTATTCAAAAATTGCACTAGAGCGCAATTTTGAGTTTTTTATTTATTTTTTTCCATTAGATTGCAATTTCTGCCAGTCCTGATGTGTGTGCCAAGTTTGGTGAGTTTTGAAGCATTTTAAAGGGGTGAAATTACAGCTCAAAGAGGCAAAAATAGCATTTTTTGCGAAAATTTTGCTTTGAATGAGTTTTTGCAAAATTTCTGTTGATTTTTGCTATAGAAGTTTCTGTTGATTTTTGCTAAAGTATGTTAATTATTAAAATGTAGGTCTAAGTGAGACCTACATAGTGTTTTTTTGTTTCATGTCTCTCTGACATTCCTACCGGAAGTTACAAGCAGTTTTGTCTGTTTTCTTCCTAGGAGCAGTTTGTCCGTGTTGTATTCCTAGGGGGGTGGTAGAGCGCAATTTTGAGTTTTGAGGTTAGGTTTTTTCATCAGATTGCAATTTTTGCCCGACCTGATGTGTGTGTCAAGTTTGGTGAGTTTAGAAGCATTTTAAGGGGGTCAAACAACAGCTCAAAGAGGCAAAAATGACATTTTTAAGGAGACTTTGCACAGGGGTTCTTTGAAGGCGCGTAAAATGAAAACCTGAGAACTTATCAAAACTCTGTTCTATACTTTTAATCAGAAGGGTTCAATCTCTCTCCTGTGCGAGTTTGAAGCCAAAACAACAAACGCACTCAGAGGAGATAATGTTTGAAGAAAGGTGACTGGCTTTTACAAAAATTTTGTTTTGAAGGGGGGATTGCAAACTAACTGTTGATTTTTGTTGGGGGTTGTCAATCTATGGAATGTAGGTCTAAGCGAGACCCACACGGAGGTTTTTGTTTCATGTCTCTCCGACATTCTTACCAGAAGTTACAAGCAATTTTGTCTGTGTTTTCTTCCTAGGAGCAGTTTTTTCAGTGTTTTATTCAAAAATATCGCTAGAGCGCATTTTTGAGTTTTGGGGTTTGGTTTTTTTTCATTAGATCGCAATATTCGCCAGTCCTTATGTGTGCGCCAAGTTTGGTGACTTTTGAAGCATTTTAAAGGGGTCAAATTACAGCGCAAAGAGGCAATAATTGCGTTTTTTTGCGAACATTTTATTTTGAAGGGGTTTTTGCCAAATTCCTGTAGATTTTTGCTGGAAGAAGTGAGTGTATGAAAATTGGGTCTAAGTCAGACCTACATAGGAGTTTTTGTTTCATGTCGCTATGACATTCCTAACAGAAGTTACATGCAGTTTTGTCTATTTTTTTCCTAGGGGGCGCTAGAGCGCAGTTTTAATTTTGGGGGATTGGTTGCTTGATATGTTGGGAAGGTTTGCTATACCGATGTGTGTCAAATTTGGTGAGTTTTGAAGCATGTTAAGGGGGTCAAATTACAGCGCGTAGGTGCGTAATAATAATAAAACACAGCAGTTTCAATAGGGTCCTTGGTGGAGTCCTTTGCCAAAGGGCCTGCGGATCCTAATAAAGAATAAGAATAAAACCTTACAGTTTCAATAGGGTCCTTGGCCCATTGCCAAAGGACTCCTGTTGGCAATGGTCCTGCGGACCCTAAAAATAATGCATTGCAAAAATCAGTTTGTCCCATTCTGAATCGAATCGTCACCTTGAGAATCCTAATCAAACCGACTCGTTAGGTCCCTAACGTCTTCAGTAATGCGGACGTTGTATCAATCCGTTGTGGTGAAGAAGGAGCTGAGCCGGAAGGCAAAGCTCTCAATTTACCGGTCGATCTACGTTCCCATCCTCACCTATGGTCACGAGCTTTGGGTCATGACCGAAAGGACAAGATCACGGGTACAAGCGGCCGAAATGAGTTTGGGTCTCTCCCTTAGAGATAGGGTGAGAAGCTCTGCCATCCGGGAGGAACTCAAAGTAAAGCCGCTGCTCCTTCACATGGAGAGGGGCCAGATGAGGTGGTTCGGGCATCTGGTCAGGATGCCACCCGAACGCCTCCCTAGGGAGGTGTTTAGGGCACGTCCAGCTGGTAGGAGGCCACGGGGAAGACCCAGGACACGTTGGGAAGACTATGTCTCCCGGCTGGCCTGGGAACGCCTCGGGATCCCCCGGGAAGAGCTAGACGAAGTGGCTGGAGATAGGGAAGTCTGGGTTCCCTGCTTAGGCTGCTGCCCCCGCGACCCGACCTCGGATAAGCGGAAGATGATGGATGGATGGATGGATGGAGTTTGTCCCATTCTGAATCGAATCGTCACCTTGAGAATCCTAATCAAAACCGACTCGTTAGGTCACCTAAGACTTAAACGTAAAATTTCCGCTACAAATCCTCCACTCCCACGATAAAACCCCCCCCGCTCTCTCCATTGTAGATTCCTCAAAACCTGATCCGGTCTAAATTCGCGGGGCCTTCCTCATCGATTCCGCGGGGGGCGAAAATAAGAGGATAGGAAAGCATGTTAGACGTCTCCGGAATCAGAGCCAATCCATTAGCGGCGATCGATACCCCGGCAGAGGAGAAGGAGAGAGGGAGACGTGAGTGTTGACAAAACCAAATAAATATAGACGCGCAAAGAGAGGAGAAATCAGATTAGCGCTGAGAGAATCTAAGCACAACACTTTTAACCCCTAACCTAACAATCTGTGTTTACACCACAGTAAGGAGAGAGGGCGGGGGGGCTTTTGTGCTGGCATGGAGGCGGCGTCTGTCCCCCGCTGGACTTTAACAAGCGTCTCTCGGTTACATAAAAAAAAACCACACAACACACTGTTGACATGCATGCTATTCACATCATGTGACTTTGGGTTTACAGCCATCTTGTGTCACCCTCAAATAAGTCCCCGTTTCGTGTAAAGATTATTACATGCCATCTGCTGCCTGCCGTCTAATGCTCTCTTTTTTTCCCTCTTTTCCATGTGCCCGCTGTCTGGTTTCTCCTGCCAGGTAAGTTGATAACATTTGATTTGTTTGAGGCCGACAAGGGAAGCTGGAAACAATTCTGGGTTATTTTTGATAACCCAATTTGAGGCAAACTTTAGCTGTCAGCTTGCCTTTGAATTGAGGACGAAACGCGAGGAATGTCTGCGGTAATTCCATCCATCCATTTTCTACCGATTGAAGGCGGGGTACACCCTGGACAAGTTGCCACCTCATCACAGATCTTCAGTTATTGACTTTTTACAATATTTTGTGTATTTTGACCCCGAACACACGTCAAAAGTGGTAAAGGAATGGCTAAATCAGGCTAGAATGAAGGTTTTAGAATGGCCTTCCCAAAAGTCCTGACTTAAACGTGTGGACCATGCTGAAGCAACAAGTCCATGTCCATCGGAGGTTGGGTCTTGGGCACAGTTGGGTGTTCCAACAGGACAATGACCCCAAACACAGGTCAAAAGTGGTCAAGGAATGGCTAAATCAGGCTAGGATGAAAGTTTTAGAATGGCCTTCCCAAAAGTCCTGACTTAAACGTGTGGACAATACTGAAGCAACAAGTCCATGTCTATCAGATGTTGGGTCTTGGGCACAGTTGGGTGTTCCAACAGGACAATGACCCCAAACACAGGTCAAAAGTGGTCAAGGAATGGCTAAATCAGGCTAGAATGAAAGTTTTAGAATGGCCTTCCCAAAAGTCCTGACTTAAACGTGTGGACCATGCTGAAGCAACAAGTCCATGTCCATCGGAGGTTGGGTCTTGGGCACAGTTGGGTGTTCCAACAGGACAATGACCCCAAACACAGGTCAAAAGTGGTCAAGGAATGGCTAAATCAGGCTAGGATGAAAGTTTTAGAATGGCCTTCCCAAAAGTCCTGACTTAAACGTGTGGACAATACTGAAGCAACAAGTCCATGTCTATCAGATGTTGGGTCTTGGGCACAGTTGGGTGTTCCAACAGGACAATGACCCCAAACGCACGTCAAAAAGTGGTCAAGGAATGGCTAAATCAGGCTAGAATGAAGGTTTTAGAATGGCCTTCCCAAAGTCCTGACTTAAACGTGTGGACAATGCTGAAGCAACAAGTCCATTTCCATCGCAGGTTGGGTCTCGGGCACAGTTGGGTGTTCCAACTGGACAATAACCCCAAACACACGTCAAAAGTGGTAAAGGAATGGCTAAACCAGGCTAGGATGAAAGTTTTAGAATGGCCTTCCCAAAGTCCTGACTTAAATGTGTGGACAATGCTGAAGAAACAAGTCCATGTCTATCGGAGGTTGGGTTTTGGGCACAGTTGGGTGTTCCAACAGGACAATGACCCCAAACACAGGTCAAAAGTGGTAAAAAAATGGCTAAATCAGGCTAGGATGAAAGTTTTAGAATGGCCTTCCCAAAAGTCCTGACTTAAACGTGTGGACCATGCTGAAGCAACAAGTCCATGTCTATCGGAGGTTGGGGTCTTGGGCACAGTTGGGTGTTCCAACAGGACAATGACCCCAAACACACGTCAAAAAGTGGTCAAGGAATGGCTAAATCAGGCTAGAATGAAGGTTTTAGGATGGCCTTCCCAAAAGTCCTGACTTAAACGTGTGGACAATGCTGAAAAAACAAGTCCATGTCCATCGGAGGTTGGTTCTTGGGCACAGTTGGGTGTTCCAACAGGACAATGACCCCAAACACACGTCAAAAGTGGTAAAGGAATGGCTAAATCAGGCTGGAATGAAGGTTTTAGTATGGCCTTCCCGAAGTCCTGACTTAAACGTGTGGACAATGCTGAAGAAACAAGTCCATGTCCATCAGAGGTTGGGTCTTGGGCACGGTTGGGTGTTCCAACAGGACAATGACCCTAAACACAGGTCAAAAGTGGTCAAGGAATGGCTAAATCAGGCTGGAATGAAGGTTTTAGAATGCCCTTCCCAAAAGTCCTGGCTTAAACGTGTGGACAATGCTGAAGCAACAAGTCCATGTCCATCGGAGGTTGGGGTCTTGGGCACAGTTGGGTGTTCCAACAGGACAATGACCCCAAACACACCTCAAAAGTGGTAAAGGAATGGCTAAATCAGGCTAGGATGAAAGTTTTAGAATGGCCTTCCCAAAAGTCCTGACTTAAACGTGTGGACCATGCTGAAGCAACAAGTCCATGTCTATCGGAGGTTGGGTTTTGGGCACAGTTGGGTGTTCCAACAGGACAATGACCCCAAACACAGGTCAAAAGTGGTAAAAGAATGGCTAAATCAGGCTAGGATGAAAGTTTTAGAATGGCCTTCCCAAAAGTCCTGACTTAAACGTGTGGACCATGCTGAAGCAACAAGTCCATGTCTATCGGAGGTTGGGGTCTTGGGCACAGTTGGGTGTTCCAACAGGACAATGACCCCAAACACACATCAAAAAGTGGTCAAGGAATGGCTAAATCAGGCTAGAATGAAGGTTTTAGGATGGCCTTCCCAAAGTCCTGACTTAAATGTGTGGACAATGCTGAAGAAACAAGTCCATGTCTATCGGAGGTTGGGTTTTGGGCACAGTTGGGTGTTCCAACAGGACAATGACCCCAAACACAGGTCAAAAGTGGTAAAAGAATGGCTAAATCAGGCTAGGATGAAAGTTTTAGAATGGCCTTCCCAAAAGTCCTGACTTAAACGTGTGGACCATGCTGAAGCAACAAGTCCATGTCTATCGGAGGTTGGGGTCTTGGGCACAGTTGGGTGTTCCAACAGGACAATGACCCCAAACACACGTCAAAAAGTGGTCAAGGAATGGCTAAATCAGGCTAGAATGAAGGTTTTAGAATGGCCTTCCCAAAGTCCTGACTTAAACGTGTGGACCATGCTGAAGCAACAAGTCCATGTCCATCGGAGGTTGGGTCTTGGGCACAGTTGGGTGTTCCAACAGGACAATGACCCCAAACACAGGTCAAAAGTGGTCAAGGAATGGCTAAATCAGGCTAGAATGAAGGTTTTAGAATGGCCTTCCCAAAAGTCCTGGCTTAAACGTGTGGACAATGCTGAAGCAACAAGTCCATGTCCATCGGAGGTTGGGTCTTGGGCACAGTTGGGTGTTCCAACAGGACAATGACCCCAAACACAGGTCAAAAGTGGTCAAGGAATGGCTAAATCAGGCTAGAATGAAGGTTTTAGAATGGCCTTCCCAAAAGTCCTGACTTAAACATGTGGACAATGCTGAAGCAAGAAGTCCATGTCCATCGGAGGTTGGGTCTTGGGCACAGTTGAGTGTTCCAACAGGACAATGACCCCAAACACACGTCAAAAAGTGGTCAAGGAATGGCTAAATCAGGCTAGAATGAAAGTTTTAGAATGGCCTTCCCAAAAGTCCTGGCTTAAACGTGTGGACAATGCTGAAGAAACAAGTCCATGTCCATCAGAGGTTGGGTCTTGGGCACGGTTGGGTGTTCCAACAGGACAATGACCCTAAACACAGGTCAAAAGTGGTCAAGGAATGGCTAAATCAGGCTAGAATGAAGGTTTTAGAATGCCCTTCCCAAAAGTCCTGGCTTAAACGTGTGGACAATGCTGAAGAAACATTTATAGTCCGAAAAATACGGTAATCAATTTACGAGAAAATATTGCAATATTACAGAAACACAAAGAATATGAGAACTTGTTTCCGATTTTATTATAAAAAAGTCAACATATTGTGCGAAAAAGACTGCTATTAGGTATTTTTTTGAATCTCTATTTTTTGTGTTTTTGTAGTGAGTGAATGTTGTTTGTCTATCTGTGTTGGCCCTCTGATGAGGTGGCGACTTGTCCGCCCGAATGCAGCTGAGATAGGCTCCAGCGCCCCCCGCGACCCCAAACGGGACAAGCGGTAAAAAATGGATGGATACAAGTGTAAATTAGGGATGCACCGAAATGAAAATTTGTGGCCGAAGCCGAATGAAATTTAAACGCTTGGCCGAAGGCCGAATACCGAATAATGAATGCAGTTTAGCGACTTGTCCAGGGTGTACCCCACCTTCCGCCCGATGGTAGCTGAGATAGGCGCCAGCGCCCCCCGCCACCGCAAAAGGGAATAAGCGGTAGAAAATGGATGGATGGATGAATGCAGTTTTACACAATTTTTTTAATATTGCATAAATAGCCTAGAATAAACATGTTTTTCAAATAAAGTATTTTTTTATTGAATATTGACATTTTTTTAATATTCCAGTAGCCTTTGCTTTTCATAAAAAGCACAAAGTTTTTCATTTATATTAGGCCTTCAAACAAAACATGCATTCAAAAAAAAAAATAAAGTGCATTAAAGTGGATAAACCCACAACAAATGAATGATTGTCCTTTTGGCAAAACTCTGCTTAGCCACAGTAGATATGCTAATAATGTAAACAGAAGGCTCAAGTAAATCTCAACAAAGTGTGTGCTTGTAACCTCATACACTTATACAGGTAGCCTACACAACAGGTTAATAATGTAAAGAGAGACCCCACTAAATCTCAATTAAGTGTGTGCTTGTAACCTCATACACTTATACAGGTAGCCTACACAACAGGCTAATAATGTAAACAGAGGCCCCACTAAATCTCAATAAGTGTGTGCTTGTAACCTCATACACTTATAAAGGTAGCCTACACAACAGGCTAATAACGTAAACAGAGGCCCCACTAAATCTCAATTAAGTGTGTGCTTGTAACCTCATACACTTATACAGGTAGCCTACACAACAGGCTAATAACGTAAACAGAGGCCCCACTAAATCTCAATAAGTGTGTGCTTGTAACCTCATACACTTATAAAGGTAGCCTACACAACAGGCTAATAACGTAAACAGAGGCCCCACTAAATCTCAATAAGTGTGTGCTTGTAACCTCATACACTTATAAAGGTAGCCTACACAACAGGCTAATAACGTAAACAGAGGCCCCACTAAATCTCAATTAAGTGTGTGCTTGTAACCTCATACACTTATACAGGTAGCCTACACAACAGGCTAATAACGTAAACAGAGGCCCCACTAAATCTCAATAAGTGTGTGCTTGTAACCTCATACACTTATAAAGGTAGCCTACACAACAGGCTAATAACGTAAACAGAGGCCCCACTAAATCTCAATAAAGTGTGTGCTTGTAACCTCATACACTTATACAGGTAGCCTACACAACAAGCTAATAATGTAAACAGAGGCCCCACTAAATCTCAATTAAGTGTGTGCTTGTAACCTCATACACTTATAAAGGTAGCCTACACAACAGGCTAATAATGTAAACAGAGAACCCACTAAATCTCAATAAAGTGTGTGCTTGTAACCTCATACACTTATACAGGTAGCCTACACAACAGGCTAATAATGTAAAGAGAGACCCCACTAAATCTCAATAAAGTGTGTGCTTGTAACCTCATACACTTATACAGGTAGCCTACACAACAAGCTAATAATGTAAACAGAGGCCCCACTAAATCTCAATTAAGTGTGTGCTTGTAACCTCATACACTTATAAAGGTAGCCTACACAACAGGCTAATAATGTAAACAGAGAACCCACTAAATCTCAATAAAGTGTGTGCTTGTAACCTCATACACTTATACAGGTAGCCTACACAACAGGCTAATAATGTAAAGAGAGACCCCACTAAATCTCAATAAAGTGTGTGCTTGTAACCTCATACACTTATACAGGTAGCCTACACAACAGGCTAATAATGTAAACAGAGGCCCCACTAAATCTCACTAAAGTGTGTGCTTGTAACCTCATACACTTATACAGGTAGCCTACACAACAGGCTAATAAAGTAAACAGAGGCCCCACTAAATCTCAATAAGTGTGTGCTTGTAACCTCATACAATTATACAGGTACACAACATATCCCAACGTCACCGCGTCAAAAAATTGCGTCACACGCCACTATTCGGCCTTGTTCTTAACTCATTCCACCGAAGGCCGAATGTGGCTTTTTTTTCCGTATTCGGCCGAATATATTCGGTTACCGATTAATCGGTGCATCCCTAATATAAATGTATTGTCAGTGTGTGCCTTGAATTCAATTTCCTCTTTGATGTATTCCCCAAAATGAGGTTGTACACAAAATATTGTATAAAGTCAATCACTGTAGACTTTCATTGCGTTTCGTCCTCAATTCTAACAAACGCTGAGAGTTAAAGTTTGTGACTGGTACAAAATCCTCTCTGCATATTTCTCTGATTTCTTGTCTCTCGATGCCCCCATTTGGCGAGGCCCTTCATCTTCAAGATGGCAGTGGAACAAAGACAAATTGTAGTTCTGCATGCGCTTCAATCCTCTCTGCATATTCCCGGAAAACGCTGGTTTCTCTTAATGGTGTATTGAGTGAAAGATAATGACCGTTTTGGGTGCGACACTTTGGTTGGTCGTCTAATGGATGACGATTACCTTGCAATGACAGTGTCTGTGTCACGTAGCGGACGACATAAGTGTTCTGTGAGGGGAGGATATTCTCTATTGGCTTCTTGTCGGATGGACGGATGACAAGAAAGATGTATTGTTCTCCATCTCAATATTCGGTATCTGAATTGATTATCAAGATAGATTCGGTGTTTCCCCCAGAATATTTGTTAGTTAAGGTGGTGTCTCCTACATATATCCATATTCAAGAGTTATTTCTTTTTCCATAGTCATGTTTGAAAACAGCTAGTGTTTTTCCATTTGGTCTCTTTTTAGGTTGTCCGCTAGTAAACTGTATGTGTTAACTAACCTTGAAGCTTTAGGAATGTAAGGAGTAGCAATGCTCCTTCTTATCTCATCCTGTGCGCAGCTAAGGAGGACGATAGGCATGGGGGGCGAGTGGCGTATTAAAAAAGGCAAGACTTCCGTAGTGTTTTCAGATCAACTGGGCGATGCGAATTGAATGTGTTGGTCTCTCCAAAGCTTTGGAATAAATAGCAAAACAGCTCTTCCGTTTTGTGCGGCATAGCTCGGTTGGTAGAGTGGCTGTGCCAGCAACTTGAGGGTTGCAGGTTTGATTCCCGCTTGTGCCATCCTATTTACTGCCGTTGTGTCCTTGGGCAAGACACTTTACCCACCTGCTCCCAGTGCCACCCACACTGCTTTAAATGTAACTTAGATATTGGGTGTCACTATGTAAAGCGCTTTGAGTCACTTTAGAAAAAGCGCTATATATATTGGGACGCCGTGGCGCAGTGGCCGTGCGCAACCCGAGGGTCCCAGGTTCAAATCCCACCTAGTACCAACCTCGCCACGTCCGTTGTGTCCTGAGCAAGACACTCCACCCTTGCTCCTGATGGGTGCTGGTTGGCGCCTTGCATGGCAGCTCCCTCCATCAGTGTGTGAATGTGTGTGTGAATGGGTAAATGTGGAAGTAGTGTCAAAGCGCTTTGAGTACCTTGAAGGTAGAAAAGCGCTATACAAGTACAACCCATTTATCATTTATTTATATAAATATAATTCACTTCACTTCACTGTTAAATAAATAAATGGGTTGTACTTGTATAGCGCTTTTCTACCTTCAAGGTACTCAAAGCGCTTTGACACTACTTCCACATTTACCCATTCACACACACATTCACACACTGATGGAGGGAGCTGCCATGCAAGGCGCCAACCAGCACCCATCAGGAGCAAGGGTGAAGTGTCTTGCTCAGGACACAACGGACGTGACGAGGTTGGTACTAGGTGGGATTTGAACCAGGGACCCCTCGGGTTGCACACGGCCACTCTCCCACTGCGCCATGCACTGGGTTATCATTTAAAATCAGCTTATGTGTCATCAAAAGAACTTGGAATTGACCCGCAACTTAAATTCCCTTGGAGAAACATCTGGTCCAAACGCAACACTCCTCAGGGGGAAGTGTGCGTCGCCCGAAGGGGGAATGGGCTGGGTGGGTGTAAGGAACAGTGACTGTGGTGAAGTAGGCCGGCTTCGTCGCATGCAATCGGAGGGTTACTGGTTCAATCCCCACCTTCTACCATCCTAGTCATGTCCGTTCTGTCCTGGAGCAAGACACTTCACCCTTGCTCCTGATGGGGCCTGTTTAGCGCCTTGCATGGCAGCTCCGCCATCAGTGTGAGAATGGGTGAGTGAACGGGTGAATGTGGAAATACTGTCAAAGCTCTTTGGGCTTCTTAAAAAGGGGTAGAAAAGAGCTATACAAGATTGTAGCTGAGATAGGCGCCAGCGCCCCCCGCCACCCCAAAAGGGAATAAGCGGTAGAAAATGGATGGATGGAAGTACAGCCATTTACCATTTTATTAATTTCTGATTATGCTTTATGTTAGGCCAGCAGAGAAGGCACCACTGACTGGCTGTTAGCAAGGCAGAAATTCCTATCTTTTGAGTAAGTCTCTTTAAAATAAGAGGTCAGTCAATGCCATTTACTACCTCCAGACACATGCTGCAAACTGCATTAACGTCCGTGAACCTGTGTCTCCGCCATACCTCCGTTGGAGTAGAGTAGGATGGAGCTGTTAATGTTGGCTAATGATTAGGAGCGCTAATAGTTATCAGTGTTTTAGGGCGAATATGATGGCCATGTAACAAAGGCCCGGATGACTTTATTACCCTCTTCAAGTCATTCGGCTAACGCTTACCAATGTGACCCCCTCTGCCGAGATGTCCCAAACCCTCTAACGCCGTCACCTCCACCTTCTCGTCATCCCCCGCCCTACGCTCCCACGACATCAACCCACTCCCCCACGTATAGTTCTCGCGGTGCCCCGTGATGATGAAATCAAATTAGGTGGACTGGATGGGCCTAAATCACAGCTCACGTTGCGGGCCGTGACATAAAGAATGGCCGCGACGAGGTTAGCGAGAGTTCACGGCAGATAATGAAAGAGACAGGGAGGTAATAGCATGACAGAGTGGTGGGGTTCACCGTACTAGGGGTGCAGGGGATGGGGGTTAATACGAGGGGAGGGGTGGAGGTTCATTTGGAGGGTACCTGCCTATATGACCACTCTATGCGTTCACTTATTCACTTCTTCTCCACCTTTTTTCTCCTCTTCGCGCTGTCCTCTCCTTCATCCTCCACCGCCCATCTCTTCTCTTTGCCCAACCCTCGATCTTGATAGTGACAAAGGTTTTCACACTCAATTAAGTAAAGTATCACCTAAAAGGGAGTCTACGTTATCAAGAGACATCCACTAAGTACTTTACTGATGGTCGGCCTCTTCTAGCAACGGCGTATCTTACTTGGGTCTATTTGTCGCAATAAACCTCACGTGTCATTTGACTTATAGACTAAATTCTCCCTCCACGCCCATCTAACAGTAAGCCGGATAAGGTTATCCGGGGTAAATCCCGCCTAACCTTATCCAATGGTCGTTCAAAGACACCTTCACCCTTCCGTCAGCCTGTGCAACACAACCTAATACGCATGGGCGGAAAATGCGCACATCATCAGTGACCTCCAGTGTTGCTTTGTGTGCCAGTTCTTAAATCGAACTGACCTGAACAATATCCAGTGTTGTGGTATTTCAATTAAAAATGATCAAACTATTAACCATTAAACACATCCTGAAACTATCCATCTATGTTTTTTCTGGGGGTGGCAATCTCAGTAGAGAAGATTACCAGACACCCTGGTCTCTGGTCACCACGGGGGGAACACCGAGGTGTTCCAAGGGCGACCGTGAGACATAATACCTCCAGCGTGTTTTTGGTATTTTTGGGCTTTTCTCATCTAGAACACCTGAAGGCAACCCACAAGGTGAGCAGATTCAACTCGCTAGTCAATCAATCAATGTTTACTTATATAGCCCTAAATCACTAGTGTCTCAAAGGGCTGCACAAACCACAACCACATCCTCGGTAGGCCCACATAAGGGCAAGGACAACTCACACCCAGTGGGACGTCGGTGACAATGATGACTATGAGAACCTTGGAGAGGACGAAAGCAATGGATGTCGAGCGGGTCTAACCTGATACTGTGAAAGTTCAATCCATATTGGATCCAACACAGTCGCGAGAGTCCAGTCCAAAGCGGATCCGACACTACCCAACACAGCGAGAGTCCAGTCCAAAGCGGATCCGACACTACCCAACACAGCAGCGAGAGTCCCGTTCACAGCGGAGCCGGATCAGCAGCGCAGAGATGTCCCCAGCCGATACACAGGCAAGCAGTACATGGCCACCGGATCGGACCGGACCCCCTCCACAAGGGAGAGTGGGACATAGGAGAAAAAGAAAACAAACGGCAGATCAACTGGTCTAAAAAGGGAGTCTATTTAAAGGCTAGAGTATACAATGAGTTTTAAGTTGAGACTTAAATGCTTCTAGTCTCTCTCACACTCCAGCTTCCTTGGATCCCCCCATCTGGGGCAAAACCTCATGCCTAACCCAAAGGGTGCAGTCCACCCTATTCCGGCCGATAACCATCCTAAACTAAACACATCAAAAATATATTTGACTTATTGACTCAAAATGATGAAAAATCGCTGGTTTTATACAGTATAATGCAAATAAATCCAGGTCTAATAATCTACTAAATAGATTTGCATTTCGACTGTGTTGAACGTCAGAGACAAGACATAACACCTAATCGCTTCTACTGAGCATTACCAGATGGTGAACTGCATGTGTGTGTACGTCTGCGTGTGTGTGTGTCATGCGTTTCCTGTTAATTCTAACCTAACAAGACACCTGTCGTCCGCAGTCTGTTGTTTCCCCCCCGTCTCATTACCAAATACCACCACACGGAATATCTTGTTCTCCTAGACGACACACGTATACGACGATCCTTTGACCCTTGCCAGCAGTTAGTGTGCTCTACCGCGGCAGGAAACGTCGACATTTGACCTGCTATCTTTCTTCCTGTTCCTTCCTAAATGGGGCAGGAGATAACTGAGGGTCACAGCAATCTCCAGCTGGCTAACAGCCTACATTTACTCCCTGGGATTCCAGGCTTTCTGGTCAAGTAATTATTTTTAGCACCTGTTTTAAAATGAAGGCATCGTGCTCGGGTTTTAGCAACACTTTTACTGTACATTGTCCAAGGAGAAATTGAGGTTGCAAGACATGGTTTGTGGTAACCTATACAATACAGTCGTGGTAAAAAGCTTACATACACTTGTTAAGAACATCATGTCATGACTGTCTTGAGTTTCCAATCATCCATCCATCCATCTTCTTCCGCTTATTCGAGGTCGGGTCACGGGGGCGACAGCCTAAGCAGGGAAACACAGACTTCCCTTTCCCCCAGCCACTTCGTCTAGCTCTTCCCGGGGGATCCCGAGGCGTTCCCAGGCCAGCCGGGAGACATATCAATCAATCAATGTTTACTTATATAGCCCTAAATCACTAGTGTCTCAAAGGGCTGCACAAACCACTACAACATCCTCGGTAGGCCCACATGAGGGCAAGGAAAACTCACACCCAGTGGGACGTCGGTGACAATGATGACTATGAGAACCTTGGAGAGGAGGAAAGCAATGGATGTCGAGCGGGTCTAACATGATACTGTGAAAGTTCAATCCATAATGGATCCAACACAGTCGCGAGAGTCCAGTCCAAAGCGGATCCAACACAGCAGCGAGAGTCCCGTTCACAGCGGAGCCAGCAGGAAAACATCCCAAGCGGAGGCGGATCAGCAGCGCAGAGATGTCCCCAGCCGATACACAGGCGAGCAGTACATGGCCACCGGATCGGATCGGACCCCCTCCACAAGGGAGGGGGGGACATAGGAGAAAAAAGAAAAGCGGCAGATCAACTGGTCTAAAAAGGGAGTCTATTTAAAGGCTAGAGTATACAAATGAGTTTTAAGGTGAGACTTAAATGCTTCTACTGAGGTGGCATCTCGAACTGTTACCGGGAGGGCATTCCAGAGTACTGGAGCCCGAACGGAAAACGCTCTATAGCCCGCAGACTTTTTTGGGGCTCTAGGAATCACTAATAAGCCGGAGTCTTTTGAAGGCAGATTTCTTGCCGGCACATATGGTACAATACGATCGGCAAGATAGGATGGAGCTAGACCGTGTAGTATTTTATACGTAAGTAGTAAAACCTTAAAGTCACATCTTTAGGTTAAAGTTTAATGATAGGGCATCAAAGTGTTACGGTAGTAAACGCAATGCATTGTGGGTGTTGCGGGCTGAAGGAAAGACTCAAGACTCAGATTGACCGCGGTTCTTATTTGTAAGGATTTTTGATCGATTAAAAAAATAAAAATAAAAAAAAGTTGCAAAAGTAGCTCGGTTGGTAGAGTGAAGGTTCCGGGGTCTAACATGATACTGTGAAAGTTCAATCCATAGTGGCTCCAACACAGTCGCGAGAGTTCAGTTCAAGGCGGATCCGAGACAGCAGCGAGAGTCCCGTCCACAGGAAACCATCTCAAGCGGAGGCGGATCAGCAGCGTAGAGATGTCCCCAACCGATACACAGGCGAGCGGTCCATCCTGGGTCCCGACGAGCGGGCGGTATGGCGTAGTAGGTAGAGCGGGCGTGCCAGAAACCTGAGGGTTGCAGGTTCGCTTCCCACCTATGGACATCAAAGTCGCTGCCGTTGTGTCCTTGGGCAGGACACTTCACCTTTGCCCCCGGTGCCGCTCACACCGGTGAATGAATGATTCGTGGTGGTCGGAGGGGCCGTAGGGGCAAACTGGCAGCCACGCTTCCGTCAGTCTACCCCAGGGCAGCTGTGGCTACAGATGTGAAGTGAAGTGAATTATATTTATATAGCGCTTTTCTCTAGTGACTCAAAGCGCTTTACATAGTGAAACCCAATATCTAAGTTACATTTAAACCAGTGTGGGTGGCACTGGGAGCAGGTGGGTAAAGTGTCTTGCGCAAGGACACAACGGCAGTGACTAGGATGGCGGAAGCGGGAATCGAACCTGCAACCCTCAAGTTGCTGGCACGGTCACTCTACCAACCGAGCTTATACCGCCCCCACTAGGTGCCACCACCAGGTGTGAATGAATGATGGGTTCCCACTTCTCTGTGAGCGCTTTGAGTATATAACAATAGAAAAGCGCGATATAAATATAATCCATTATTATTATTATTATTATTATTATCCTGGGTCTCGACTCTGGACAGCCAGTACTTCATCCATGGTCATCGGACCGGACCCCCTCCGGGACATAGGAGAAAAAAGAAAAGAAGCGGCAGATCAACTGGTCTAAAAGGAGGTCTATTTAAAGCAATGGTTCCCAAACTTTTGCAGGCTGGCGCCCCCTTGGCTCCCCAGTGAATTACTAGCGCCCCCCACCCCCACCCCCCACCCCCCACACCCCACCACAGACACATATGGAAACAAACACCTCTTTCTTGATATTTGGTATGCTGCAATTTGAAAAGAGAAAGGTTAAACACAAATGTGTATTTCACAAATAAAACCCAATTTAGTAAACCAATTCATTTTTTAGCCGTTTTAACTGTTTCAGCAACATAGATCACACTTAATATTAATGGGATGGATGTGCTTGGTGCAGGGACATAAGCTTCTCAACATCAGGCTGGAACTCACTAAGAAGAAGTCGTAGATCCCCGCGGTCAGTAATTTTCAGTCGGTTTCTTTGCTTGGAAAGAAGCAAGGCGACTGCACTGAAGCCCCGTTCTACTAAATATGATGTTGGCGTGTGGTAACCGGACTCTGATGCGTCGTCCACTGACTCGTCCTGCTGCACGTGTTGTGTACAAATCGTCAAACAAACGTTCGAACTTCTGACTTCGACTTCGGACTGCCGCCCCCTTCTTCCTCACCGCCCCCCCAGATCTTTCCACCGCCCCCGGTACCGCCCACTTTGGAACCACTGATTTAAAGGCTAGAGTATACAGATGAGTTTTAAGGTGAGACTGAGGTAGCATCTCGAACTGTTACCGGGAGGGCATTCCAGATGTGAAAATGAGTTTCAAATAAACCCGCCTAATTAAACGCCACATGACCACAGCTGTTTCTGGATTCCTTCCGGAGCCAAAAGGTGTCTGCTGTACCCCGCAGCTCTTCTGGTGACCGTGAGGCCACCTTGTCCTCTAGTCGCCAAACTGGGCTTTAATTCTTCAGGCTGGGGCGACCAAATGGAAATAAAAAGTCATTATGAGATGCCTGCGGCAGGGGCTTGTTGACTGGCTTTTATTACAGCCGGGGATGAGAGCGCTTGATGCCTTCATTTAGGGCCCAGAGCACCTAGAGTTGACAGCGCGCTGACAGTACGGGTCCCCGTGGCACTGCTAAACAAGACCGTGACAGAATGAGACACACTGTCTGGTTGTGTGTCCATTTTGTCGTCTGTGTGTGTGTGGAGCGGCGTCCTGGCTGTCCGTGCTGGCACCGTGAAGCACGCCTCTATAAATGCCCTCGTAAATCTGACAGCCAGACATATGTATGGGGGCCTCATTAAAATTTTATTACTAATCACTATGGATGGCTTGCCTAGCTACAAGCTGGCTGACGCCTCAGACACGCACGTTCTGGCGAATACTGTATGCAAACAAGAAATATGTGCAACCCTAGAATTAGGACCCCCGTTTTTTACATTCAAAAGGTATTAAGATAGCTGACAATCAGTCAATCAGTCAATCAATCAATGTTTACTTATATAGCCCTAAATCACTAGTATCTCAAAGGGCTGCAAAAACCACAACACAAACCACTACCACAAAAAAAAAAACGGAAATGCTGATTATCGGTCCTGCTAGACACCGACCTCTATTTAATAATACAACTTTAACATTTGACAACCAAATAATAAAACAAGGTGATTCTGTAAAAAATCTGGGTGTTATCTTCGACCCAACTCTCTCTTTGAGTCACACATTAAAAGCGTTACTAAAACGGCCTTCTTTCATCTCTGTAATATCGCTAAAATTCGCTCCATTTTGTCCACTAAAGACGCCGAGATCATTATCCATGCGTTTGTTACGTCTCGTCTCGATTACTGTAACGTATTATTTTCGGGTCTCCCCATGTCTAGCATTAAAAGATTACAGTTGGTACAAAATGCGGCTGCTAGACTTTTGACAAGAACAAGAAAGTTTGATCACATTACGCCTGTACTGTATATACCTTTATATACATATATACATACATATATACCTATACTGTATATACCTTTATATACATATATACATACATATATACCTATATATACATATATACATACATATATACCTATACTGTATATACCTTTATATACATATATACATACATATATACCTATACTGGCTCACCTGCACTGGCTTCCTGTGCACTTAAGATGTGACTTTAAGGTTTTACTACTTACGTATAAAATACTACACGGTCTAGCTCCAGCCTATCTTGCCGATTGTATTGTACCGTATGTCCCGGCAAGAAATCTGCGTTCATAAGACTCCGGCTTATTAGTGATTCCTAGAGCCCAAAAAAAGTCTGCGGGCTATAGAGCGTTTTACGTTCGGGCTCCAGTACTCTGGAATGCCCTCCCGGTAACAGTTCGAGATGCTACCTCAGTAGAAGCATTTAAGTCTCACCTTAAAACTCATCTGTATACTCTAGCCTTTAAATAGACCTCTTTTTTAGACCAGTTGATCTGCCGCTTCTTTTCTTTTTCTCCTATGTCCCCCCCTCCCTTGTGGAGGGGGTCCGGTCCGATGACCATGGATGAAGTACTGGCTGTCCAGAGTCGAGACCCAGGATGGACCGCTCGCCTGTATCGGTTGGGGACATCTCTACGCTGCTGATCCGCCTCCGCATGAGATGGTTTCACAGTATCATGTTAGACCCGCGCGACATCCATTGCTTTCGGTCCCTTAGAGGGGGGGGGGTTGCCCACATCTGAGGTCCTCTCCAAGGTTTCTCATAGTCAGCATTGTCACTGGCGTCCCACTGGATGTGAATTCTCCCTGCCCACTGGGTGTGAGTTTTCCTTGCCCTTTTGTGGGTTCTTCCGAGGATGTTGTAGTCGTAATGATTTGTGCAGTCCTTTGAGACATTTGTGATTTGGGGCTATATAAATAAACATTGATTGATTGATTGATGACTATGAGAACCTTGGAGAGGAGGAAAGCAATGGATGTCGAGCGGGTCTAACATGATACTGTGAAAGTTCAATCCATAATGGATCAAACACAGTCGCGAGAGTCCGGTCCAAAGCGGATCCAACACAGCAGCGAGAGTCCCGTTCGCAGCGGAGCCAGCAGGAACCATCCCAAGCGGAGGCGGATCAGCAGCGCAGAGATGTCCCAGTCGATACACAGGCAAGCAGTACATGGCCACCGGATCAGATCGGACCGGACCCCCTCCACAAGGGAGAGTGGGACATAGGAGAAAAAGAAAAGAAGCGGCAGATCAACTGGTCTAAAAAGGGAGTCTATTTAAAGGCTAGAGTATACAAATGAGTTTTAAGGCTGAGACTTAAATGCTTCTACTGAGGTGGCATCTCGAACTTTTACCGGGAGGGCATTCAGAGTACTGGAGCCCGAAATGAAAACGTTCTATAGCCCGCAGACTTTTTTTGGGCTCTAGGAATCACTAATAAGCCGGAGTCCTTTGAACGCAGATTTCTTGCCGGGACATATGGTACAATATAATCGGCAAGATAGGAGTGGTACCTCAACTTCCATATGTCTCTTGGCTTTTTGTCGGCCTTAAAATGGCCGGCATGATTTAAGTTACGAACATTTTTGCCGGCGGTTGAAGAAGCATTTGTCCACAGATTTAATTGGGATTTAATCGATAATGGGTATTTTTGCTTTGGACAACGGGTAATAGTAAGTAAATAAGTACATTTTATTTATTAAACACTTTTCACAGATAAAATCACAAAGTGCTGTACAAAACATAGGTGAAGTAAAACAATTCATTTTAAAACGGTAAAAAGGATACAAAAATGATAGTTAAAAGGGGCATTAACTAAAAGCTTTACTAAAAAGAGAAGTTTTCAAAATGTTTCGAAAAGTTTCAACACAGTCAAGATCACGGAGTGTCTGGTGCAAGTGTTCAGAGTCTGGGAGCTATCGCCTGAAATGCCAGGTCTCCATCCATTTTCTACCGCTTATTCACTTTGGGGTGGCGGGAGCACTGGTGCCTATCTCAGCTACAATCGGGCAGAAGGCGGCGTACACCCTGGACAAGTCGCCACCTCATCGCAGGGCCAACACAGACAGACAACATTCACACGCTAAGGCCAATTTAGTGTTGCCAATCAACTTATCCCCAGGTGCATGTCTTTGGAAGTGGGAGGAGCCTATCCCCAGGTGCATGTCTTTGGAGGTGGGAGGAGCCTATCCCCAGGTGCATTTCTTTGGCGGTGGGAGGAGCCTATCCCCAGGTGCATGTCTTTGGAGGTGGGAGGAAGCCGGAGTACCCAGAGGGAACCCACGCAGTCATGCAAACTCCACACAGAAAGATTCCGAGCCGGGATTGAACCCAGGACTACTCAAGACATTCGTATTGTGAGGCAAGACACACTAACCCCTCTGCCACTGAGTTTTAAAACAAGTTTTTGGGATCTTAAGAAGACCCTGGCCTGAAGATCGGAGGCTGCGCCCCAAAGAGTAGGGGCATAGCAAGTCAGTGATGTACTCACCAATTTTAAACTCAATGCGGAATTTAACTGGAAGCCGATGAAAACTGCATAAAACGGGGGTGATATGGACTGTCCGAAGTCTGGCAGCCGCATTTTGTACAATCTTAAGTCTCTTTGGCCTTGACTTGTTGAAAAGAGTGAAGAGAGAACTGCAATAGTCAATGCGAGACGAAACGAACTCGTGAATGATTATTATTTCCAGATCCACTTTTGACCACAAATTTCTCACTTTAGAAATATTTCTGAGGTGATCGAAACAGTTTTGGTCAGTTGACGACAGTGACCCTCCAAAGACACGGACTGATCCAACACAACTCCAAGGTTTCTGAGGCTGCATTTAATGGATGCACCAAGGGAGTTCCTGATTAGGTTCCATCTTTTTATCGGGAGCAATTATCAGAGTTTCCGGGTTTTTTGTATTTATCTGGAGGAAATTTGAGGACAACCAGTTTTTAATACAGGATACACACTCCAAAACTCACATAAAAAGTGAACCTCTGAATCATTGAAGGAGCATAACAGTTGAATATCATCTGCATAGAAATGATAAACATAAAAACTACTGATCAACCTCCCTAACCTCCCTGTTTGGAAAATAGTTGTATCTGGTCTGTACAAGATACGTATGGTGCAAAGTCCCTATCAAATAAACAAACAGCCCACAGCCAGAGATCGACACAATCCTGTCCTCCGACCACCTGAAACCGATGTGATCCACCGAAACAGAAAAACAAAACCATTGAAACATGTCCTTAGTAGAAAACTTAAGTGTGCGCCACCCCAAACCAGAATTTAGCTCCCGTGCCAAAACAACATCCACATTGCGGACATTAATCCAGGAAAATATAGAGAAGCTGCCGAAATGTCCACCAAACGTTTTTTAGTTTTGTTTTTCTTGACTCTACAACTGACCAGTAGTCTTGCTGACTGGATTTCACGGAGACGTCGGTTGCTGTCAACTCTGACCACTCCTGTGCAAGACTAACAATAATGTTACATGACGGAAAAGTATGTTTCCGTGCACTAAATTGGTCCGATTCCTCAAACTATTAGTCATTAAACATATCCTGAAACTATCCTTGCAAAAAGTTAGCGGACATCCATTGTTTAATTTCGTTAAGACACGCCTCCAGCTGACTACAATCCGGCGTGTTGGTCAGCTTTAGGGGCATGTAGAGTTGGGGGTCATCAGCATAACACTGAAAGCTAACACCGTATTTGCGTACGATGTCCGCTAGCGGTAGCATGTAGATGCTGAAGAGTGCAGGGCCAAGGACCGAACCCTGGGGAACTCCACACGTTACCTTAACGTAGTCCGAGGTCACATTGTTATGGGAGACGCACTGCATCCTATCAGTAAGATAAGAGTTAAACCAAGACAGGGCTAAGTCTGACATACCAATTCGTGTTTTGATACGTTCTAATAAAATATTATGATCGACGGTATCGAAAGCAGCGCTACGATCGAGGAGCAGCAACATAGATGACGCATCAGAATCCATCGTTAGCAATAGATTAGTAATTTTTGCGAGGGCTGTCTCCGTGGAGTGATTTGCCCTGAAACCGGATTGAGACACCAGTGCAGGGGTGCCCATTACGTCGATCGCGAGCTACCAGTCGACCGCGGGGGGTGTGTCGGTCGATCTCCAGCCAGGCTTTTAAAAAAAATAGACCTAAAAATTAATGATCATCAATCTTCACCAAGACGTCACTTAAATGACATTCACGGTACCGGAGGGTCTTGTGAGATGACGCTGAAAATATGACAGAGAGGAAGGCGAGAAACACTTTTTATTTCAACAGACTCTCGCGCCGTACCTTCCGTCAAAACTCTAAAGGCCGACTGCACATTTCCTATCTTCACAATAAAAGCCCTGCTTCATGCTGCCCGCGCTAACTAAATACAGAGTCTCGGAAAACTGGCGTGCACAAGCGATCCCTCAGAAAAGCTGGCGTGCCCAAGTCCGAGACTCTTATTTTGTTAGCGCAGGCAGCATGAAGCAGGGCTTTTATTGTGAAGATAGGAAATGTGCAGTCGGCCTTTAGAATTTTGACGGAAGGGACGGCGCGAGAGTCTGTTGAAATAAAAAGTGTTTCTCGCCTTCCTCTCGGTCATTTTTTCATAATAATGAACTGGCAGCAGCCAGCGTCATCTCACAAGACCCTCGGGTGCCGTGAATGTCAATCAAGCAAGCTACGGAATTTGTCGCCAATGTTTTTCTTGTAAAGTGTATGGAAGCTGGATGAATTAGATGCCAAAAACCGGCGTTATCATCATTACTGTCTGATTCCAATCAATGCAAGTCATCAGAATCAGGTAATACACCAACTTATATTCTTGTCTTTGTGAAAGAAAGACATCTATATGTGTTACACATGCTTGTATTATCATTAAACACATTTAACTTGTTTACAAAAATGTCTCTTTCATAAATAAATAAATATAAATGATATATATAAATGAGGTAGATCCCCTCGAGTTGGTCAATTGAAAAGTAGCTCGCCTGCAGAAAAAGTGTGGGCACCCCTGCTCTAGTGATTCAGGGCTATATAAGTAAACATTGATTGATTGATGTTTTTTTTCCACGCTTATTTTCCACGCTTATTCTGGTCCCCAGGCGCTCGCCATCGTGCCCCACCTCCGGGCCTGGCTCCAGAGGGGGGCCCCGGTGACCCGCGTCCGGGCGAGGGAAATCTGTACGATCAGTGCCAGAGCTTGGTCCGCATTGCCGGCAGTAAGTCGAACACATTTCCAGTGAGGGTTGGACTCCGCCAAGGCTGTCCTTTGTCACCGATTCTGTTCATAACTTTTATGGACAGAATTTCTAGGCGCAGTCAAGGCGTTGAGGGGTTCCGGTTTGGTGACCGCAGGATTAGGTCTCTGCTTTTTGCAGATGATGTGGTCCTGATGGCTTCATCTGACCGGGATCTTCAGCTCTCGCTGGATCGGTTCGCAGCCGAGTGTGATGCGACCGGAATGAGAATCAGCACCTCAAAGTCCGAGTCCATGGTTCTCGCCCGGAAAAGGGTGGAGTGCCATCTCCGGGTTGGGGAGGAGACCCTGCCCCAAGTGGAGGAGTTCAAGTACCTAGGAGTCTTGTTCACGAGTGAGGGAAGAGTGGATCGTGAGATCGACAGGCCGATCGGTGCGGCGTCTTCAGTAATACGGACGTTGTACCGATCCGTTGTGGTGAAGAAGGAGCTGAGCCGGAAGGCAAGGCTCTCAATTTACCGGTCGATCTACGTTCCCATCCTCACCTATGGTCATGAGCTTTGGGTCATGACCGAAAGGATAAGATCACGGGTACAAGCGGCCGAAATGAGTTTCCTCCGCCGTGTGGCGGGGCTCTCCCTTAGAGATAGGGTGAGAAGCTCTGCCATCCGGGAGGAACTCAAAGTAAAGCCGCTGCTCCTTCACATCGAGAGGAGCCAGATGAGGTGGTTCGGGCATCTGGTCAGGATGCCACCTGAACGCCTCCCTAGGGAGGTGTTTAGGGCACGTCCAACCGGTAGGAGGCCACGGGGAAGACCCAGGACACGTTGGGAAGACTATGTCTCCCGGCTGGCCTGGGAACGCCTCGGGATCCCCCGGGAAGAGCTAGACGAAGTGGCTGGGGAGAGGGAAGTCTGGGTTTCCCTGCTTAGGCTGTTGCCCCCGCGACCCGACCTCGGATAAGCGGAAGATGATGGATGGATGGCTTATTCTGGTCCGGAGGTGGCGATCTCAGTATGGAAGACTACCAGACAACCAGGTTTCTGGTCACCACTTCCGGGTCCACTGGGGGAAACACAGAGGCGTTCCGAGGGTTTTACGTAGTACGCAGTTCAGTCCACCCAGTACGAATGAAGGCGGAACGCAAAGTCGTGAAGTAACTTTGGTATCGCCTGTGTTCCACGTTCAGTCTCTGCAAAGTTCATTAAAGGGCTGACAGACCTACAGAGGTCTACGTTATGTTATCAGCTGAGGTGTTGGAAGAGAAGGCGGGGGCATCACGTGAAGGGAACGCAGGCGGCGGATGGAATGTCGCGCTCCTTACGCCGATAACCATGATCCTTTGGTGACCTCTTCGCCTTAAGGCGTGTCGCAAAAAGACAACGGAAATCCGGTGAGTCGCGGCCAAACCAACCACATGGTCGTTACTATTCCACGAATCTGGCCATGGTAAGATTCTCATAATCAGATAGTCTGCTTTCTTCTCAGAGAATGTAGAGAGAAAATTTAGGAATGAATGATTGAAATTATCTAAGTGTTGGATTAGCTTCTTGTTCATGCAATAAATCTGTGTGCGCCCCCTGGTATGTACTTCAAACGTGCATTAGTGTGTGGTAATAGAGTAAATAAACACATCGTTTGAGAGGTCACAGAGGCAAAGGTGAAACAGTGGTTGCGATCGATACCCCCAGGGTGTGTGTGTGTGTGTGTGTGTGTGTGTGTGTGTGTTCTTGTATTTCTACCCTACTTGAGACATCAAGGAAAAGTAGCTTCCACGTGATGAGGTGTGAACAAGTTAGGACATAAATCATGGTCTCAATACAGAAAACCATTGCATATAATAGGGAACCTAATACTAGAGTCCGAGAACATTGCTCCAAAGTCAGGATTTTTTTTGTTGATTTAACGTGCATACAAAAGTAAATATTGTTGAAACACAAAACATTTTACAGTATTTCAACGCTACTAAGACTATAGTGGACATTAACAGTTAGCTTCTACAGCAGTGTTGCCCAGAGTGCGGCACAGGGGCCAAACAAAAAAAACAAAAATATCTTGCTAAAATAAAAACTATAAGCAGTCTTTGTCTCACAACGCGTCAAATTTTTTCATATAAAATTGGGAACAATTTTTCATATTCTTTCTGTAATATTGCAATATATTCCCGTAAAATTTTTACCTTTTAAGTAACATTATAACTTTTTAATGCAAAATGGTGACATTTGTCATACAAAATTCGGAGTGTTTTTTGCTGTTCTAGTAAAACAGTGGCATTTTTTTTTTATTAATATGATGACTTTTGTCACCATTTTGCCAAGTAAAATTCCGATTGTTATTATAATATTGCCAAAATTAAATGTTTTCTTATAAAATTGTCACATTCGTTGAGTAAAATCACGACTATTTTCATAAATTTTAAGCTTTTCTTGTAAAATTGCGACTGTTATTGACTAAAATTCCAACTCTTGTCATAACATTGCACAAATGTTCAGTTTTTCTTGTCAGAATTTGATTTGCGTCGAGTAAAATGACGACTTACTATAAAACTGCCAAAATCCTATGTTTTTCTAGTGAAATTCCAACTCATTTTTCACAACAAGCTTTTTTTTATATTTGCATAGTATGTATATATTATTAATGTTGTAAATACACTTCTTTATATATCTAGAAAGGCTGGTCCTAAAGAGGTAGGCATTTTTATCAGGTCCCCAGAAGGTACGAACTACATGAGTGTTTGTGTGTGTGCATGTCTGTGATTATGTTTTGTTTTAGTTTATCAGGTCTCCAGAAGGTACGAAGTACACAATCGTGTGTGTGTGTGTGTGTGTGAGGGCTGGTGTAAGGACCCCTCCCTCCCTCTTGTGCTAACTCTGTTGTTCCACTTGTTAGTTTGTGACACGCACACCTTGCTAATGCGCTGTAATGAGCATGCATAGAGGAAGCGTCTTTCAAAGCTCGCCAGGGGGGACTTGATCAGGAGTGTGTGTGTGTGTGTGTGTGTGTGTGTGTGTGTGTGTGTGTGTGTGTGTGTGTGTGTGTGTGTGTGTGTGTGTGTGGGTGTGTACAACATCTATAGGTCATTTAGTGCGTGTAGGTCTGCATGTGTGACATTGGCATTGGTGCACTGTGGGCGACCCTGTTACAACGCCAAGGTGTCGGCCCTAATGTCATCATGTGAGGCCAGTGGGAGGTCAAGAAGCTGTACAATGCGCACAAAGCAGCTTCACCTCAAAAGAAGTGAAGGTAATAGACATTTTTATGGTGATGACAGATTATGACCTGCATTTGGTTCAATTGAGTTCAGATGTAGAGGGGGACTGCACTTTTTTGGAATTGTGCCTATCCGTCATAATCATTATGCCAAGAAGATTATTTTTTTGCATTCTAACATGCAAAAACCGTCTTGTTCTTGGTTGCTCGTAACAAAGCTAATGGGAGCAATTGTTTATACCTCTAAATCATTTTAAAAATGCATTCAAAATCTAGCCAGACGACGTATGCGGTCTGTCATGATCAATATAAAGTGTGACTCACTCGATAGACAGTTGTCTGTTTGGTCCAGCTGGCCTGGGACATTTTTTTATCGGTTTATTTGGGTACACACTCCATTTATATCGAAAAAATTATAATCAAATCTATTTTTGATATATATATTTTTTTGCATCGATTAAGAATCGTTACAAATAGGAATCGCGATTTATTTGAAAAATACGTTGACACTCCTAGTAAATATGGATAACCCGGTGACGTCATCGGTGCGAAAAACACCACCAGGTTTTGCAAAATACAAATGGCTCGTTTGGCGGACGTATGAAGAAACATAATCTTCTTTTTTCTAAATGTCTCCGCAATGCGGGCAGCACGGTGGAGGAGGGGTTAGTGCCTCCGCCTCACAATACGAAGTTTCTGAGTAGTCCTGAGTTCAATCCCGGGCTCGGGATCTTTCTGTGTGGAGTTTGCATGTTCTCCCCGTGAATGCGTGGGTTCCCTCCGGGTACTCCGGCTTCCTCCCACCTCCAAAAGATATGCACCTGGGGATAGGCCCCTCCCACCTTCAAAGACATGCACCTGGGGATAGGCCCCTCCCACCTCCAAAGACATGCACCTGGGGATAGGTTGATTGGCAACACTAAATGGTCCCTAGTGTGTGAATGTAGTCCGTCTATCTGTGTTGGCCCCGCAATGAGGTGGCGACTTGTCCAGGGTCCACGCCGCCTTCTGCCCGATTGTAGCTGAGATAGGCTCCAGCAACCCCCGCGGCCCCAAAGGGAATAAGCGGTAGGAAATGGATGGATGGATGGATCTCCGCACTGCCTCCACGGTTTGATTTCAAACTTTAGGAACTTATTCAGATCCGAAATGCACAAAAGTTGAGTTTGCATCATAGGGCCTCTTTGTGGTAGATCAATCAGTACCAATTTGAAGCACTCTAAAAGTATACAAACAGGGGTGATTTTGGTAGATAGAAGAATTTTAACATTTAGTGTTGGTTTGTAGCATCCATCCATCCATCTTCCGCTTATCCGAAGTCGGTTCGAGGGGGCAGCAGCCTTTATCTAGCTCCTCCCCGGGGGATCCCGAGGCGTTCCCAGGCCAGCCGGGAGACATAGTCTTCTCAACATGTCCTGGGTCTACCCCGTGGCCTCCTACCGGTCGGACGTGCCTGAAACACCACCCTCGGGAGGCGATCAGGTGGCATCCTGACCAGATGCCCAAACCACCTCATCTGGCTCCTCTCCATGTGGAGGAGCAGAGGCTTTAAATTTGAGTTCCTCCTGGATGACAGAACTTCTCACCCACGACCATAGGTGAGGATGGGAACGCAGATCGACCGGTAAATTGAGAGCTTTCCCTTCCGGCTCAGCCCCTCCTTCACCACAACGGATCGATACAGCGTCCGCATTACTGAATATGCCGCACCGAGCCACTCTTCCCTCACTCGTGAACAAGACTCTCGTCGTGTCTTGTTTGGCTATGTTCTGTTGACCTTTGGACTCTTCAAGTTCCTGTTTTTTTCACTCCCTGTTTTGTCACCATGACTACCAATCAGTTCACCTGTCCTCCTTTGTTTGAACTCACGCACCCGTTTTCAATCACCACATCACTATTTAAGCCTGTCATTTTCTGTTGGTCGTCCCGGCGTCATTGCGTTCGTTCCACGCTCGGTTCTTGTTTCATGTTTCTAGTCACAGCACGTCCTGTTTGCGTTATTTTCATAGTTTATGCTAACGTGTTAGCTGTGTCTCTTTAGCCAAGTTGTGCCTTCGCAGTGAGCGCTTTTTGTTTGTACCTTTTTAGTCACTTAAACGCCATGTCTTGAGTTGTCCGTCTGCCTTCCTGGGAGAACGACCCCCTCCGTCGCGACAACTCCTAGGTACTTGATCTCCTCCCCAACCCGGAGATGGCACTCCCAGGCGAGAACTCCTGAGGAGAAAAACGGCAACGTCATATTCCATAGTTTTAACATGTCATTGCTTTGAAGTCCATCCATCCATCATCTTCCGCTTATCCGAGGTCGGGTCGCGGGGGCAGCAGCCTAGGCAGGGAAGCCCAGACTTCCCTATCTCCAGCCACTTCGTCTAGCTGTTCCCGGGGGATCCCGAGGCGTTCCCAGGCCAGCCGGGAGACATAGTCTTCCCAACGTGTCCTGGGTCTTTCCCGTGGCCTCCTACCAGCTGGACGTGCCCTAAACACATCCCTAGGGAGGCGTTCGGGTGGCATCCTGACCAGATGCCCGAACCACCTCATCTGGCTCCTCTCGATGTGGAGGAGCAGCGGCTTTACTTTGAGTTCCTCCCGGATGGCAGAGCTTC
Organism: Nerophis ophidion; assembly: GCF_033978795.1. NCBI lineage: Eukaryota > Metazoa > Chordata > Actinopteri > Syngnathiformes > Syngnathidae > Nerophis > Nerophis ophidion. Next base: position 8,770,980 of record NC_084638.1, read on the forward strand.
TCACCCTATCTCTAAGGGAGAGACCCAAACTCATTCCGGCCGCTTGTACCCGTGATCTTGTCCTTTCGGTCATGACCCAAAGCTCATGACCATAGGTGAGGATGGGAACGTAGATGGACCGGTAAATTGGGATCTTTGCCTTCCGGCTCAGCTCCTTCTTCACCACAACGGATCGATACAACGTCCGCATCACTGAAGACGCCGCACCGATCCGCCTGTCGATCTCACGATCCACTCTTTGAAGTTCCACTTTCATTACGAGGAGGATTTCAACGGAAGCCATCTGCGTGTGTTACGGGAGCGACAAATATATCTGTGCAAGTTTGAAGAAATATTTCACAAATATTCTTCGTCGAAAAAACAGAAGCTAAAATGAAGAATTAAATCAAAATGTATTTATTATTCTTTGCAATAAAAAATAAAAAATGTACTTGAACATTGGTTTAAATTGTCAGGAAAGAAGAGGAAGGAATTTAAAAGGTAAAAAGGTATATGTGTTTAAAAATCCTAAAATCATTTTTAAGGTTGTATTTTTTCTCTAAAATTGTCTTTCTGAAAGTTATAAGAAGCAAATTAAAAATATAAACTAAATTTTTCAAACAAGTGAAGACCAAGTTTTTTAAATATTTTCTTGGATTTTCAAATTCTATTCAAGTTTTTATCTCTCTTAGAATTAAAAATGTTGAGAAAAGCGAGACCAGCTTGCTAGTAAATAAATACAATTAAAAAAATTGAGGCAGTTCACTGGTAAGTGCTGCTATTTGAGCTATTTTTAGAACAGGCCAGCAGGCGACTCATCTGGTCCTTACGGGCCCCCCGCGTTGGTGACCCCTGGTCTTGAGTTTCCAATAATTTCTACAACTCTTATTTTTTTGGATTGGAGCACACATTTGTTGCTCACACACAAAAAAAACATTTATGAAGTTTTCTTCTTTTATGAATTTACTAAAAATGTGTCGGGGTTTGGCTGTAGCGGGGGTGTATATTGTAGCCTCCCGGAAAAGTTACTGCTACAAGGGATTCTAGGTATTTGTTGTGGTGCGGGTATTCTCCCGAAATATGTTTTGTCATTCTTGTTTGGTGTGGGTTCACAGTGTGGCGCATATTTGCAACGGTATTAAAGTTGTTTATACTTCCACCCTCAGTGTGACCTGTATGGCTGTTGACCAAGTATACGTCGATATCCCAGATCGTCCACTGATGACGACGCGGGCGTTGGGAGTAGACGTGAGCACTCTGCATGTCTGTCGATCAAGCCCTATTCTCCTCTTTTGCCTGATATGATTGCCGTCTCCACGAGCACTCAGGCCACTTTTTTTTTTTTCCTGGCGACGGCTAGCGCGTTGGAGGCAGCTTTCAACTATTAGGGGAGAGAGAAAAAAGCCATTACCCAAGCCCGCGTTGGTGCATCTAGTGTCTATCGACCAGACCGCGTTGTGTGTTTTGGCCCACGTAGGCCACAGATGCTGCGGGGGGGGGCTATTAGGTGCCCGTTGTTTGTTTTCAATGGCAATGAAAATGAAATTGGTCTGCTTGTGATCTTATTGCTGGTAACTCTACCTCCCTCTGTGACCCGGGGAAGGCGAAAACCCGATCCTAATTTACTTACTTTGCCGTTTCTAATGCTTTTTGAGGGACGAAAATACGGCGACATGCAATGAGGGTATAGAGGTTGCAGAGGCGTGACCTTGGGGAAAGCTGTGGCTCCATCTTCTTGTTTCTTTCCTCAGGAGTTAATGTTGTGTGAGGTAACGCTTTTCGATCTTTATAGACCCTTATTTGTTACATAAACCACCTGTGGATTGTACAGAATCTGTAAGTAAGACAATACTTTGTCTTGCAATGACCCTAGAATCTGGGTATTATATTCGACCCAACTCTCTCTTTTGAGGCACACATTAAAAGCGTTACTAAAACGGCCTTCTTTCATCTCCGTAATATCGCTAAAATTCGCTCCATTTTGTCCACTAAAGACGCCGAGATCATTATCCATGCGTTTGTTACGTCTCGTCTCGATTACTGTAACGTATTATTTTCGGGTCTCCCCATGTCTAGCATTAAAAGATTACAGTTGGTACAAAATGCGGCTGCTAGACTTTTGACAAGAACAAGAAAGTTTGATCATATTACGCCTGTACTGTATATACCTTTATATACATATATACATACATATATACCTATACTGTATATACCTTTATATACATATATACATACATATATACCTATACTGGCTCACCTGCACTGGCTTCCTGTGCACTTAAGATGCGACTTTAAGGTTTTACTACTTACGTATAAAATACTACAGGGTCTAGCTCCATCTTATCTTGCCGATTGTATTGTACCATATGTCCCGGCAAGAAATCTGCGTTCAAAGGACTCCGGCTTATTAGTGATTCCCAAAGCCCAAAAAAAGTCTGCGGGCTATAGAGCATTTTCCGTTCGGGCTCCAGTACTCTGGAATGCCCTCCCGGTAACAGTTCGCGATGCCACCTCAGTAGAAGCATTTAAGTCTCACCTTAAAACTCATTTGTATACTCTAGCCTTTAAATAGACTCCCTTTTTAGACCAGTTGATCTGCCGTTTCTTTTCTTTTTCTTCTATGTCCCACTCTCCCATGTGGAGGGGGTCCGGTCCGATCCGGTGGCCATGTACTGCTCGCCTGTGTATCGGCTGGGGACATCTCTGCGCTGCTGGTCCGCCTCCGCTTGGGATGGTTTCCTGCTGGCTCCGCTGTGAACGGGACTCTCGCTTCTGTGTCTTGGATCCTCTTCGGACTGGACTCTCGCGACTGTGTTGTATCCATTGTGGATTGAACTTTCACAGTATCATGTTAGACCCGCTCGACATCCATTGCTTTCCTCCTCTCTAAGGTTCTCATAGTCATCATTGTCACCGACGTCCCACTGGGTGTGAGTTTTCCTTGCCCTCATGTGGGCCTACCGAGGATGTCGTAGTGGTTTGTGCAGCCCTTTGAGACACTAGTGATTTAGGGCTATATAAGTAAACATTGATTGATTGATTGATAATATGCAAATGAGTTGGGTAGGATCTGAGCAGAGGATGTCGTCGTTGCTTGTGCAGCAATTTCAAGCAATCAATCAATCAATGTTTATTTATATAGCCCCAAATCACAAATGTCTCAAAGGACTGCACAAACCATTACGACTACAACATCCTCGGAAGAACCCACAAAAGGGCAAGGAAAACTCACACCCAGTGGGCAGGGAGAATTCACATCCAGTGGGACGCCAGTGACAAAGCTGACTATGAGAAACCTTGGGGAGGACCTCAGATGTTATCGTCATCAGCTCGTTTTTAAATGTTCCGAAAAGAAGACATTTTTTTTAACAATATTGATCAACATTGAAAAAAAGTGCCCAAAGTTGGTACTATTGTGTGAAGTCCAAGGTGTCATGACGAGGACTTTGGTGCGGTTTGTTTTCCCGTGGTTCAAAGCGACTGGACAGGACATGGCGTGAAGGTAATGACATCTTTTATCATTAATTCGAAAATATTACAAAAAACAAAACCTGGCTATGAAAACAAAGACTATTACTATAACGTAAACTATGGACTTCAAACAAAACTTGCAAACTATGGCATGAATAACGAAAACTTGGAACGAGAAAGTAGCGTGGATCATCGGCATGGATAACAAGGGTGTGTAGAGGGTGAAGTCGCCAGGCTGACTGACTGCCTGGCAACTACGGGCTTAAATAGTGGTGCAGTGATTGAAAACAGGTGCGCGAGTTCAAACAAATCCGGCGCGTGAGTCGTGAACACATAACAGGTGAAACTAATGAGTTGTCATGGTGACCAAACAAACAAGAGCGCAGAATGAGTCCAAAACCAAACAGAACTAGACCACAAAACGTGACACATAGTATCAATCAATGTTTATTTATATAGCCCCAAATCACAAATGTCTCAAAGGACTGCACAAATCATTACGACTACAACATCCTCGGAAGAACCCACAAAAGGGCAAGGAAAACTCACACCCAGTGGGCAGGGAGAATTCACATCCAGTGGGACGCCAGCGACAATGCTGACTATGAGAAATCTTGGAGAGGACCTCAGATGTGGGCAACCCCCCCCTCTCTAGGGGACCGAAAGCAATGGGTGTCGAGCGGGTCTAACATGATACTGTGAAAGTTCAATCCATAGTGGCTCCAACACAGCCGCGAGAGTTCAGTTCAAGCGGATCTGAGACAGCAGCGAGAGTCCCGTCCACAGGAAACCATCTCAAGCGGATCAGCAGCGTAGAGATGTCCCCAACCGATACAGGCAAGCGGTCCATCCTGGGTCTCAACTCTGGACAGCCAGTACTTCATCCATGGTCATCGGACCGGACCCCCTCCACAAGGGAGGGGGGGGACATAGGAGAAAGAAAAGAAGCGGCAGATCAACTGGTCTAAAAAGGAGGTCTATTTAAAGGCTAGAGTATACAGATGAGTTTTAAGGTGAGACTTAAATGCTTCTACTGAGGTAGCATCTCGAACTGTTACCGAGACATTTGTGATTAAGGCCTATATAAATTAAGTTTGATTGATTGATATATGCATTTGTGTATGTGTATGTATATATATATATATATAAATTGTATATGTGTGTGTATATATGTGTGTGTACATATGTATATATGTGTGTGTGAATTTAAATGTATTGTATATAGATAATATATAGCATCTACGCAGCAACCACTGAACTGAATTATATTATATATATTATTGTATTATATATTGTAATTATATATTGTATATGTATAGGGGTGGGACCTAATAAGTTTACTTCTTCCCACTCCCTTTTGAGCCAATCTTGACATCTACAAAAGATTAGTCACGTGTAATGCTTTCAATGTAGTTGTAAAAATAATGTATTTATATATTTCTTTTGTATTTTGTGTCATTCTCTTGTTTTGTTTGCATGGCTCAAAATAAACCATTCATTCATTCAGTGTGTGATAACTTTTAGGACAGTCAAGCCAATACCGTAGCGACTAGGGTTGTACGGTACTAGTATAGCACCGCGATACCGATGAATCATTTTCGATACTATACCGCCCCTGAAAAGTACTTATCCCCCAACCCCCGTCGTGTCATTGCTGATTTTACCAGCAGAGGAGCATGTTCGGCAGCACAGACGCACAGAGTACCTACCAGCAGACACAGTGTGTAGACAGAAAAGGGAGAACGGACGCATTTTGGTGTAAAAACTAAAGATAAAGGTGAAGTTATAACACAAAAACGCCCTCAGGAAGAGGTACTTTTAGACATGGCTTGCGGCTAACATCCATCCACAGTGTTTTAGCTACTTCTAAATAACTAATACTGGCCTCCATGGTGACAAATAAAGTCAGTTTTTTTTTTTACACAGATCATTATCACTAATGACAGAGGGGCGGTATAGCTCGGTGGGTAGAGCGGCCGTGCCAGCAACTTGAGGGTTGCATGTTCGATTCCCGCTTACGCCATCCTAGTCACTGCCGTTGTGTCCTCGGGCAAGACACTTTACCCACCTGCTCCCAGTGCCACCCACACTGGTTTAAATGTAACTTAGATATTGGGTTTCACTATGTAAAGCGCTTTGAGTCACTAGAGAAAAGCGCTATATAAATAGAAAGAAGTAAAGAAGAAGTATCACTAGAGGACAAGGAATAGCTCAACGGCGTCAAAATGTAAACAAAACGCATTGGTGGATCTACACCTGACATCCACTGTAATGATACCAAGTACAGGTGCGATATGACTATGATAACGACAATCTTCTTCCATTTAAAAAAAATATATATTATGTTTATAAACTCAGAGAAATTAATCCCCGGACACATGAGGACTTGTGTGATCCTGTAACTACTTGGTATCGGATCGACACCTAAATGTCTGGTATCATCCAAAACTAATGTCAAGTATCAAAACAAGAGAAGAATAAGTGATTATTACATTTTAACAGAAGTGTAGATAGAACATGTTAAAACAGAAAACAGGATGACACCTACCCTTTACATCAGTATTTCTTAACCATATTGGTTATTAGTTGTTATATTTTATTGCATGATCCTGTAACTACTTGGTATCGGATCGATACCTAAATGTGTGGTATCATCCAAAACTAATGTAAAGTATCAAAGAAGAGAAGAATAAGTGATTATTACATTTGAACAGAAGTGTAGATAGAACATGTTCAAACAGAAAATAAGCAGATATTAACCGTAAATGAACAAGTAGATTAATAATCCATTTTTTACAGTTTGTCCCTCATAATGTAGACACAATAATAGCATGATAAATGCCAGCAGACAAATTAGGAGTCTTGTTTGTTTACTTACTACAAAAAGACAGGTTGTCTAGTATGTTCACTACTTTATTTAAGGACTAAATAACAATAGTAAACATATATTTCATGTACAGTAACATTTTTTGCTACAATAAAGACGATAAAGCAATTTTTTTTGGTGCCCTTTATTAGAAAACTATGGAAACTTTTCTAGTACCGGTACCAAAATATTAGTATCGGGACAACACTAGTAGCCAGCGTATTTTTCAAACTAAAGAGCACACTCACTAAATTTCCGAAGGAAAATAATATTTTTTCCATATATATATATATATATATATATATATATATATATATACACATGCATATATGTACACATACACATTATATACACACACACACACTTGTGTATTTCCGAACTTCTGGGGACCTGAGAAAAAAAGCCGACCTCTTGAGGACCAGCCTTTCTAGATATATAAAGAAGTGTATTTACAACATTAATAATATATACATACTATACACAAACACACACATACGTACCATAATTGTTTCCAAACGGTGTCCGTAACACGGCAGTAAAACGGCTGATCCAACAAAACAGAACTCATGGTCATGCGGAAGCTAGCTCTCCAATCAGCTGAGCAGACTGGATAACTCCACGGCGACGTCATGGTGAATTTTCGAAACAACACAAAAAGAACGCCGTTGTAAGTTAATAATACTAACACAGACCCTCGTAAACACGTTTCTATATTAGCTACCTTCATTAAATTACGATATTCCCATCACACATGGGAGGGTTTAGCAAGTACGAATTGTTTTAGTTATACTGTAAAACTTACAAACGTTGCTTGGAGTGAAAAGGAATCCATACGAGCAGAACGGCTATGGATGAACGGAAGACGGAACGGCATGTGTGCTTCCGGTTCAAAGCTTTAATCCACCCGGTGTGTGAACTCGTCCAAAAGATGGCGCCGTAGCACACGCAAAAACACACCATTTCAATGCATTTGCACGGGTTTTACGGAAACTATTTGCATTATGGCCGTTAGTGAAGAACAATCCATAATTTAGCCGCACCGTGTTACAAGCCGCAGGGTTCAGGGCTTAGGGAAAAAAAGCGGTGGTACTTTTTTCCAAGTATTTCCAATGTCTTGATACTTTTCCTTGATAAAAGGGAACATGTAACCGATAAAACCTTCAGTGCGCGAGTCATTTACTCATTCCGTTCAGAAGGTACATAATGTGGACCCTGCCTTAAGTCAGCTGGGATAGGTTCCAGCACTCCCGTGACCCCGATGGGAATAAGGGGGCGCACAAAATGGATACCCTTGATAGCATAACATAAATATTAATTTACTCAGGGCCTTCAATGGATCGTGTTGCCTCCCTTAGGACAGTAATTATGTTACTATAGTAACAATAATAGATTTGATTTGTAAGAAGCACTTTCCATTGAGCAAACAACCTCAAAGTGCTACAATATATTAAAAGAAATAAATAATAAAAATAAATAAATAAAAAAACTAAAACTAGCACGCATACATCTAAAAAAAAAAAGAAAAGGCTTTTTTAAAAAGAAGGGTTTTTAAGCCTTTTTTAAAAGCATCCACAGTCTGTGGTGCCCTCAGGTCGTCAGGGAGAGCGGAGGAGCAGAGGGGCCGGTCTACCATTGTTCGTAGCTTTGTCCTCGGAGGTGGGAGGACACCCACCTACAGTATCCAATTAGTATGTAGCACACCATTGTTTTAATGTTAAATTGTATTACAGCATGTTTAATACAAATACACGAGATTACTTTTTTTTAGATTATTACATCACACAAGTACATATCATTTCACCTTACGTCATGTCCGAAAAGGAGTAGGAAGAAACAAAGCTTGTTTGATCCTCCCCCTTTCCCACTTCAGAGCGTTTATAAATATATTTACCTACTTTTTTATAGTAAAATGACACCCGTGAATAAGTAATACAACAGTTTTGCAATATATAATTAAGTTCCATTATTATCTTACTATAATCCACACATGCTAGGTTCCGGTTTAAATAAAGATAATGATAATGATAATAATAATGATGATAACAATAATAATAATAATAATAATAATAATAATAGATATGATCACGCTTATTTAATTATTATTATATGGCACATTGTTATCTTACTATAATCCACACATGCTAGGTTCCGGTTTAAATAAAGATTAAAAAATAATAATTAATAATAATAATAATAATAATAGATATGATCACGCTTATTTAATTATTATTATATGGCACATTACTATCTTACTATAATCCACACGTTAGGTTCCGGTTTAAATAAAGATAATAATAATAATAATAATAATAATAATTATAGATATGATCACGCTTATTTAATTATTATTATATGGCACATTACTATCTTACTATAATCCACACATGTTAGGTTCCAGTTTAAATAAAGATAATAATAATAATAATAATATATATGATCACGCTTATTTAATTATTATTATATGGCACATTACTATCTTACTATAATCCACACATGCAAGGTTCCGGTTTAAATAAAGATAATAATAATAATAATAACAATAGATATGATCACTCTTATTTAATTATTATTATATGGCAAATTACTATTTTACTATAATCCACACGTTAGGTTCCAGTTTAAATAAAGATATTATAATTATTATTATTATCTTTATTTAAACTGGAACCTAACATGTGTGGATTATAAGATATTATAATTATTATTATTATCTTTATTTAAACTGGAACCTAACATGTGTGGATTATAGTAAAATAGTAATTTGCCATATAATAATAATTAAATAAGCGTGATCATATCTATTATTGTTATTATTATTATCTTAATTTAAACTGGAACCTAACATGTGTGGATTATAATAAGATAGTAATGTGCCATATAATAATAATTAAATAAGCGCTATCATATCTATTATTGTTATTTTTATTATTATTATTAACAATAATAGATATGATCACGCTTATTTAATTATTATTATATGGCACATTACTATTTTACTATAATCCACACATGCTAGGTTCCGGTTTAAATAATGATAATAATAATAATAAATAATAATAATTAAGAAAAAAGATCACGCTTCTGCGATGAGGTGGCGACTTGTCCAGGGTGTACTCCGCCTTCCGCCTGATTGTAGCTAAAATGGGCACCAACGCCCCCTGCGACCCCAAAGGTAATAAGCGGTAGGAAATGGATGGATGGGATAACTTCTATAATCCACATATGTTAGAATCCAGTTTAAATTTAAAAAATGATACATTCCAGTTGAAATAATAGTGACACATCAAACTAACATATATAAACATTCACGTTTTATTGCTTTTGTTGAGCTGATTTTACGACATTTTAATCCTATTTTAAAATCCAACTAATGACTCCAGTGTTGGGCCTGTTAGCATTAGCGAGTTAGCATCGACGTTTCGTCCAAAACACATTTAAAGATCAGATACACCCGGCGCAGCAATAAAAGAATCTTCAGAACACGTTTTTACAAGTCGTGTTTGTTCACATTTAAGCACATTTGACTCACCTGCGACACAGAAAAGAGGACACATTTGGGTATTTGAGGCAGAGGAGTGCCTTCTTCTTCTCTGCCGCCTCCAGCTGGTTTTAGTCAGGTGACATGTGACGTCACCTTGTGGCGAAACTATGAACTGCACTTTAATTTATATATATATATATATATATATATATATATATATATATATATATATATATATATATATATATATATATATATATATATATATTTAGCTACTTTTTGGGTACTGATTAATGCGAAGGGCTCCCAGTTTGATACACACTTAAATAAATTGACAGAAATAGCCAATTTGTTCAATTTACCTTTAATAAATATATATATATATATATATATATATATATATTTTAAAAAATGGGTATTTCTGTCTGTCTTTCCATCTTACATTTTTTTTCCTTTTACAGAAGGTTTTTTTGTAGAGAATAAATGATGAAAAAAACACTTAATTGAAGGGTTTAAAAGAGGAGAAAACAGGGAAAAAAATGAAAATTGAATTTTGAAACATAGTTTATCTTCAATTTCGACTCTTTAAAATTCAACTGAAAAAAAGAAGAGAAAAACTAGCTAATTCGAATCTTTTTGAAAAAAAATACAAAAATAATTTTGTAATTTTTCCTGATTAAGATTAATTTTAGAATTTTAATGACATGTTTTAAATAGTTTAAAATCCAATCTGCACTTTGTTAGAATATATAACAAATTGGACCAAACTTTATTTCTAACTTAGAAAAATCATTATTTCTTCTAGATTTTCCATAACAAAAATTTTAAAAGAAATTCTAAATACTTTTAAATTTGATTCTAAAGATTTTTCTAGATTTGCCAGAATAATTTTTGGGGAATTTGAATCATAATACGTTTGAAGAAATATTTCACAAATATTCTTCGTCGAAAAAACAGAAGCTAAAATGAAGAATTAAATTAAAATGTATTTATTATTCTTTGCAATAAAAAATAAAAAAAAATTACTTGATACTTAAAACATTGGTTTAAATTGTCAGGAAATAAGAGGAAGGAATTTAAAAGGTAAAAAAGTATATGTGTTTAAAAATCCTAAAATCATTTTTAAGGTTGTATTTTTTTCTCTAAAATTGTCTTTCTGAAAGTTATAAGAAGCAAATTAAAAAAATAAATTAATTTTTCAAACAAGTGAAGACCAAGTTTTTTAAATATTTTCTTGGATTTTCAAATTCTATTCAAGTTTTTATCTCTCTTAGAATTAAAAATGTTGAGAAAAGCGAGACCAGCTTGCTAGTAAATAAATACAATTTAAAAAATGGAGGCAGTTCACTGGTAAGTGCTGCTATTTGAGCTATTTTTAGAACAGGCCAGCGGGCGACTCATCTGGTCCTTACGGGCCCCGCGTTGATGACCCCTGGTCTTGAGTTTCCAATAATTTCTACAACTCTTATTTTTTTGGATTGGAGCACGAACTTGTTGCTCACACAAAAAAAACATTTATGAAGTTTTCTTCTTTTATGAATTTACTAAAAATGTGCCGGGGTTTGGCTGTAACGGGGGTGTATATTGTAGCCTCCCGGAAAAGTTACTGCTGCAAGGGATTCTGGGTATTTGTTGTGGTGCGGATATTCTCCCGAAATGTGTTTTGTCATTCTTGTTTGGTGTGGGTTCACAGTGTGGCACATATTTGCAACAGTGTTAAAGTTGTTTATACTTCCACCCTCAGTGAGACCTGTATGGCTGTTGACCAAGTATGCGTTGCATTCACTTGTGAGTTCTTGCAAAAGCCGCATGTCTTATGTGACTAGGCCGACACGCTGTTGGTACGTAGGAAAAGCGGATGTGACGACAGGTTGGAAATCGGGAGAATGACCCGTGAGATTTTCGGGAGGGGCACTGAAATTCGGGAGTCTCCCAAAAAAACCAGGAGGGTTGGCAAGTATGCTCTTGACATGTGTTGGGGGTCATTGTCCTGTTGGAACACCCAACTGTGCCCAAGACCCAACCTCCGATGGACATGGACTTGTTGCTTCAGCATTGTCCACACGTTTAAGTCAGGACTTTGGGAAGGCCATTCTAAAACCTTCATTCTAGCCTGATTTAGCCATTTCTTGACCACATTTGACGTGTGTTTGGGGTCATTGTCCTGTTGGAACACCCGACTGTGCCCAAGACCCAACCTCTGATGGACATGGACTTGTTTCTTCAGCATTGTCCACACGTTTAAGTCAGGACTTTGGGAAGGCCATTCTAAAACCTTCATTTCAGCGTGATTTAGCCATTCCTTTACCACTTTTGACATGTGTTGGGGGTCATTGTCCTGTTGGAACACCCAACTGTGCCCAAGACCCAACCTCCGAGTTGATGGTTTTTAACTTGTCCTGAAGAATTTGGAGGTAATCCTCCTTTTTAATTCCCCCATTTAAAGCAGTAGTTCCTTTGGCAGAAAAACAAACCCAAAGCATCATACTACCACCACCATGATTGGTAGCAGGTATGTTGTTCCTGGTATTCAATCCTCCTTTTTCATTGTCCCATTTAAAGCAATAGTTCCTTTGGCAGCAAAACAAACCCAAAGCATCATACTACCACCACCATGATTGGCAGCAGGTGTGTTGTTCCTGGTATTCAATCCTCCTTTTTCATTGTCCCATTTAAAGCAGCAGTTCCTTTGGCAGCAAAACAAACCCAAAGCATCATACTACCACCACCATGATTGGCAGCAGGTGTGTTGTTCCTGTGATTCAATCCTCCTTTTTCATTGTCCCATTTAAAGCAGTAGTTCCTTTGGCAGCAAAACAAACCCAAAGCATCATACTACCACCACCATGATTGGCAGCAGGTATGTTGTTCCTGGGATTCAAGCCGTGCCGATATCCTACGATTAGACCAAGTTCTTCTTGAAAGTCTATTTTTATCCTCTCTGATAATACCATTAAAAGTCTCAACACCAAACATTCTGAACTCGTACCTTGCTAGAACACAAATCACAAATAACTTGCTCGACTCTGATCGGTCCACTTTCAGCCCAGCTTGTAGGCCGAAGCCCCAGGAGGGAAAGTTGATCTGCCCACGGCGACCGCTGGGCCCTCTCATCTGCCCTTCAGACACACGCATGTGCTGACTTGCCCTCGCCTCTGCCCCCCGCACACCCGCGCTAATGATGCCTGTTGACCTCCAACACAAAAGCCGCCCTGACAGATTAGTTTACAAGTGGCCCAGGGACTCTGGGTTTCCAGTCCAAACTCCTAGGATTCCCTGCATTGATTGTGAGCCTTTTGCTTTTCTGTCCGTCTAAAGTGCTCAAATAATCACGTCTTCAAATAAATAAGGATAGAAAAGTACTGAATTCACCCTCTGTACATTTTTACTACGATTTGCTTGAGAACAAATTAAAAAAATTAATAAACAATAATAATTAAAGGGACCGACTTTTGCTGGTTTTTCCTGCCTTTACCCATTCAACATATCTTTACCTGCACATTACCTACCTTCTCTGCATCCTGGAGTCAAACCGGTGCCTCCTTCTTTCACCCAGTCAACATATCTTTACCCGCACAGTACCTACCTTCTCTGCATGGTGTGGTCACGAAGGTGCTTCTTATTTTAAGCGGCCATCTTGTAAAATCAACACCAGAGCAGTTAGAAAAACTCTTTGCGCAACTTTTAAATCAGAAGGGTTCAATCTCTTTCCTGTGCGAGTTTGAAGCCGACACAACAAACGCGCTCAGAGGAGATAATGTTTGAAAAAAGGTGACGGGTTTTTACAAAACCCTTGTTTTGAAGGGGTAATTACCAACTTCGTGTGGATTTTTGCCGAAGGACGCCAATGGATAAAATGTAGGTCTAAGTGAGACCTACATAGAAGTTTTTGTTTCATGTCTCTACAACATTCCTACCGGAAGTTACAAGCAGTTTTGTCTATGTTTTCTTCCTGGGAGCAGTTTTCACTGTGTTTTATTCCTAAGGGGCGCTAGAGCTTAATTTTGAGTTTTTGGGTTTGTTTTTTTATTATATCGCAATTTTCGCCAGTCCTGATGTGTGTGTCCAGTTTGGTGAGTTTTGAAGCATTTTAAGGGGGTCAAATTACTGCTCAAAGAGGCAAAAATAAAAAAATGTAAGAAACTTTTGTTTTGAAGGGATTTTTACCAACTTCCTGTTCATTTTTGCTGAAGGATGGCAATTAATGAAATATAGGTCTAAGTGAGACCTACATAGAGGTGTTTGTTTCATGTATCTACAAAATTCCTACCGGAAGTTAGAAGCAGTTTTGTCTGTGTTTTCTTCCCAAGAGCAGTTTTGTCAGTGTTTTATAAAGCGCAATTTTAAGTTTTGGGGTTTGGTTTTTTATTAGATCGCCACTTTTGCCAGTCCTGTTGTGTGTGTCCAGTTTGGTGAGTTTTGAAGCATTTTAAGGGGGTCAAATTACAGCTTTTTTAGGAAACTTTACAATCAATCAATGTTTATTTCTATAGCCCTAAATCACAAGTGTCTCAAAGGGCTGCACAAACCACAACAACATCCTCGGTAGGGCCCACATAAGGGCAAGGAAAAACTCACCCCAGTGGGACGTCAACAATGATGACTATGAGAGACCTTGGAGAGGACTGCATTTGTGGGCAACCCCCCCAGAGAAACTTTTGTTTTGAAGGGTTTTTTTCCTACTCCCTGTTGATTTTTACTGAAGGATGTCAGTGTATGAAATCTAGGCCTAAGTCAAACCTACATAGAGGTTTTCGTTTCATGTCTCTACAACATTCCTAACGGAAGTTACAAGCAGTTTTGTCTGTGTTTTTTCCTAGGGGGCGCTAGAGTGCAATTTTAAGTTTTGGGGTTCTTTTTTTTACTATATAGCAAATTTCGCCAGTCCAGATGTGTGTGTCCAGTTTGGTGAGTTTTGAAACATTTTAAGGGGGTCAAATTACAGCTCAAAGAGGCAAAAATAAAAAATGTTTAGGAAACTTTTGTTTTGAAGGGGTTTTTGCCAACTTCCTGTTGATTTTTCCTGAAGGGTGGCAATTAATGAAATGTAGGTCTAAGTAAGACCTACATAGAGGTGTTTGTTTCATGTATCTACGACATTCCTACCGGAAGTTACAAGCAGTTTTATCTGTGTTTTCTTCCCAAGAGCAGTTTTGTCAGTGTTTTATAAAGCACAATTTTGAGTTTTTGGGTTTGTTTTTTTATTATATCGCAATTTTCACCAGTCCAGATGTGTGTGTGCATTTTGGTGAGTTTTGAAGCATTTTAAGGGGGTCAAATTACAGCTTTTTTAGGAAACTTTACAATCAATCAATGTTTATTTCTAAAGCCCTAAATCACAAGTGTCTCAAAGGGCTGCACAAACCACAACGACATCCTCGGTAGGGCCCACATAAGGGCAAGGAAAAACTCACCCCAGTGGGACGTTGACAATGATGACTATGAGAGACCTTGGAGAGGACCGCATATGTGGGCAACCCCCCCAGAGAAACTTTTGTTTTGAAGGGTTTTTTGCCAACTTCCTGTTGATTTTTGCTGAAGGATGTGAGTGTATGAAATCTAGGTCTAAGTCAGACCTACATAGAGGTTTTCGTTTCATGTCTCTACAACATTCCTAATGGAAGTTACAAGCAGTTTTGTCCGTGTTTTTTCCTAGGGGGCGCTAGAGTACAATTTTAAGTTTTGGGGTTCTTTTTTTTAATATATCGCAACTTTCGCCAGTCCAGATGTGTGTGTCCAGTTTGGTGAGTTTTGAAACATTTTAAGGGGATCAAATTACAGCTCAAAGAGGCAAAAATAAAAAAAGTTTAGGAAACGTTTGTTTTGAAGGGGTTTTTGCCAACTTCCCGTTGATTTTTGCTGAAGGATGGCAATTAATGAATTGTAGGTCTAAGTAAGACCTACATAGAGGTGTTTGTTTCATGTCTCTACAACATTCCTACCGGAAGTTACAAGCAGTTTTGTCTGTATTTTCTTCCCAAGAGCAGTTTTGTCAGTGTTTTATTCCTCGGGGGCACTAGAGTGCAATTTTAAGTTTTGGGTTTTTGTTTTTTTTTAGATCGCCACTTTTGCCAGTCCTGATGTGTGTGTCCAGTTTGGTGAGTTATGAAGCATTTTAAGGGGGTCAAATTACAGCTTTTTTAGGAAACTTTACACTCAATCAATGTTTATTTCTATAGCCCTAAATCACAAGTGTCTCAAAGGGCTGCACAAACCACAACGACATCCTCGGTATGGGCCCACATAAGGGCAAGGAAAAACTCACCCCAGTGGGACGTCGACAATGATGACTATGAGAAACCTTGGAGAGGACCGCATATGTGGGCAACCCCCCTCTCACCCACCCACCCCAGAGAAACCTTTGTTTTGAAGGTTTTTTTGCCAACTTCCTGTTGATTTTTGCTGAAGGATGTCAATGCATGAAATCTAGGTCTAAGTCAGACCTACATAGAGGTTTTCGTTTCATGTCTCTACAACATTCCTAACGGACGTTACAAGCAGTTTTGTCTGTGTTTTTTCCTAGGGGGCGCTAGAGTGCAATTTTAAGTTTTGGGGTTTGTTTTTTTATTATATCGCAACTTTTGCCAGTCCTGATGTGTGTGTCCAGTTTGGTGAGTTTTGAAGCATTTTAAGGGGGTCAAATTACAGCTCAAAGAGGCAAAAATAAAAAAATTTAGGAACGTTTTTTTTGAAGGGGTTTTTGCCAACTTCCTGTTGATTTTTGCTGAAGGATAGCAATTAATGAATTGTAGGTCTAAGTGAGACCTACATAGAGGTGTTTGTTTCATGTCTCCATGACATTTTCCTACCGGAAGTTAAAAGCAGTTTTGTCTGTGTTTTCTTCGTAAGAGAAGTTTTCTCTGTGTTTTTTTCTTAGGGGGCGCTAGAGTGCAATTTTAAGTTTTGGGGTTCTTTTTTTTAATATATCGCAACTTTCGCCAGTCCAGATGTGTGTGTACAATTTGGTGAGTTTTGAAGCATTGTAAGTGGGTCAAATTACAGCTCAAAGAGGCAAAAATAAAAACATTTAGGAAACTTTTGTTTTGAAGGGGTTTTTGCCAACTTCCTGTTGATTTTTGCTGAAGGATTTTTTTCTCATAGTCAGCATTGTCACTGGCGTCCCACTGGATGTGAGTTTTCCTTGCCCTTTTGTGGGTTCTTCCGAGGATGTTGTAGTCGTAATGGTTTGTGCAGTCCTTTGAGACATTTGTGATTTGGGGCTATATAAATAAACATTGATTGATTGATTGATATTAAGTCGGCCAAGAAATGCATCAGACCTTAAATCGGCTGAAGGGGAAGACGCAGCTAATCCTTACACGCCATGAATAACGAGGAAACACCATAATCCCTGAACGCGGACGCGAGGTTCAAATACACCAGCTCCGGCGTCAATGACGATAAGTAGATGTGAGTTATGGCCTTGCTGCCTGGCAGCCAGCTGCTCAACCCAATGTTTACATGCCAACTGATTACCCTAATTCCAAACGCATGCATGGCAGCCCGGCTGATGAATAGTCCCGTCCCGGCGCCACCTTGTAATATCCTATTGTCAACCGCTGCCTGCTCGTCAGCCAGCCGGACCCATAATACCGTTTTGATTATTCAATAAATAAACCATAATTTGACATTGATTGGAGCTGTGAATGGGCTCTGCGGGCGGGAGGAGGGAGGATGAAGGGATGGTGAAGAGGAAGGATCGGTCGGGTGGCGGACAGGGTATCGACCTGTAGTGGTCAGGGTTTGGATGACCGGTGGTCAAAGAGGTCAGTGATTTGTGCTAATACACGAGCGCAGAGAGGACCGCTTGGGTTTCGGCACACCTCTTCTTCTTGGGTGATGTGATTAGAGTACGGGTCATTAGTTCAGCCTCATTGCCTGTTGTCCAAACAAAGACGTCCGAGAAGCCCTTTAACCGTTTGGGTACAACAGGAAATCAGAAATACTTTAATAATCCCCAAAGGGAAATTAAGATTTTCAGCACTATTCCAGAGATCTTGCCCCAAGTGGAGGAGTTCAAGTACCTCGGAGTCTTGTTCATAAGTGAGGGGAGAGTGGATCGGTGTGGCGTCTTCAGTAATGCGGACTCTGTATCGATCCGTTGTGGTGAAGAAGGAGCTGAGCCGAAAGGCAAAGCTCTCAATGTACCAGTCGATCTACGTTCCCATCCTCACCTATGGTCATGAGCTTTGGGTTATGACCGAAGGGACAAGATCACGGGTACCTGCACCCGGGTGGCGGGGCTCTGCCTTAGAGAAAGGGTGAGAAGCTCTGTCATTCGGGAGAATCTCAAAGTAAAGCTGCTGGTTCAGGCATCTGGTCAGGATGCCACCCCAAAGCCTTCCGAGGGAGGTGTTGAGGGCACGTCCGACTGATAGAAGGCCACGGGGAAGACCCAGGACACATTAGGAAGACTACGTCTACCGGCAAGCCTGGGAACGCCTCGGGATCCCCGGGAGGAGCTGGACGAAGTGGCTGGGGAGAGGGAAGTCTGGGCTTTCCTGCTTAGGATGTTGCCCCCGCGACCCGACCTCGGATAAGCGGAAGAAGATGGATGGATGGAAGCACAATCCCGTTCAAGATTCGACAAACATCACAGGGAGACAGAACAGGATTGCTGACGGGATTGCCAACTTCCGGCGGCCCTTACAAAAAAGGTCAGAAACAGGCTAGGGAGGGGGTGGGGCGTGGGGCGTGGGTGTGAGTGGGGGGTTTGGGGTGAGAGAAAAAAAGATTCAGTCTAAGCCTGGGACCCTGGAAAGGGAGTCCAGACTGAGGCCAAGGGGAAAAAAACTCATAGCCATAGCACACATAAGCATGTGTGTAAGAGGGAAACATAAAAGAACACAAAGGAAATTAAAGACATTAAAAGAGCAGAGCTGATGCAACCAGCCATTTCAACATACAGCTCTGGCCAGAGACAGGAGCAGACCCAACAAAGTAACCAAGAGAACCGACTCCACCCTCGGCCGCCCACCAACTCTCGGACAGTTTCCAGTCCGCATGGATGAGCGAGGATGCGTCTAAGAAGACCGTGGTGTCCAATAACCTCAGTTCCAACTCCGCAGCCATGTCTTTTCAACCGCATCTCCTCCAGACTCTCCAAACTGACTCGGGTGTGGCAGAGACCCAGCATCTGGTCCCCATGGCCAAAAAGGCTCCCGGCAGGCAGATCTAGAAGTTCACAAAAAGAGCACCGCAGAAGTCGCTAAAGTGCCACCCCTTGTCACACAGTCCCGAAGGGTCCCCCAACCAAAAGGCAAAAAAAAAAAACCCACATGAAAACAAGAGGGAAAAACCAAGAACACAAAAGGATGACCCAAGAGCACAGACTTCCTGTCAACAGCAGCCAAGACAGCGGCGCTATCTGGGAAAAAATATGCAATAGGAGCGGGAAGAACTGTAAGGGGGAGCACAAAAGAGGGAGGAATCACATCACACACTCAAACAAAAATCAAAATGAAATAAAATAAACATTTATTTGTCCGTCCATCTGTGTTGGCTCTGCGATGAGGTGGCGACTTGTCCAGGGTGTACCCTGCCTCCCGCCCGATTGTAGTTTTGCTAGGCTCCAGCGCCTCCCGCCACCCCGAAGGTGGATATAAATAAATAAATATTCCTTACATCCAATTTCTATCGCTTACTCCCTTTGAGGTCGCGGGGGGCACTGGTGCCTATCTCAGCTTGGAAGGCGGCGTGCACCCTGGACAAGTCTCCAACTCATCGCAGTAAATAAATGTTATAATAAACTATCCATCCATCCATCCACCTTCTTCCGCTTAACCGAGGTCGGGTCGTGGGGGCAACAGCTTAAGCAGGGAAACCCAGGCTTCCCTTTCCCCAGCCACTTCGTCTAGCTCTTCCCGGGGGATCCCGAGGCGTTCCCAGGCCAGCCGGGAGACATAGTCTTCCCAACGTGTCCTGGGTCTTCCCTGTGGCCTCCTACCGGTTGGACGTGCCCTAAACACCTCCTTAGGGAGGCGTTCGGGTTGCATCCTGACTTGATGCCCGAACCACCTCATCTGGCTCCTCTCGATGAGGAGGAGCAGCGGCTTTACCTTTAGTTCCCCCCGGGTGGCAGAGCTTCTCACCCTATCTCTAAGGGAGAGACCCAAACTCATTTCGGCCGCTTGTACCCGTGATCTTATCCTTTCGGTCATGACCCAAAGCTCATGACCATAGGTGAGGATGGGAACGTAGATCGACCGGTAAATTGAGAGCTTTGCCTTCCGGCTCAGCTCCTTCTTCACCACAACGGATCGGTACAACGTCCGCATTGCTGAAACTAATAATAAACTAATCTGGTCACATTTTCCAGATGAATTCTCGTTGAACCATTTGTCTCTGGTTTGGTTTACAGCTTGAAGACTGAGCTGACCACACCTCACCCAACTGGTCACTCCTTGGCCTGGGGCCTGTTGGGTTAACAACCCTGATGAGCATTGATTGCTAATTTAGCTCCCTGCAATATGACCTGGCTTCATTGCCTCAAAAATTTGCCAATGCATCTCGGCTCCAAACGACCCGCTTTGTTTTTGCCGGCGCACCCCCCCCCCTGACGTGGTTAGTATGGACCCCTACTGAAATCCGCCCCCGAATGGATTATTCCAGGCTTCTAAGTAGGATGGATTTTATGGTGCTTGCCTGATCACTATCTGAAACCCACTAATCGTTAGCATGTGTGTCTGCACGCGTAAAGCCTCCTTCTTGATGTTGCCATTGAAGTGTCCCTGGCGTTGTACTTATTGGAGTTCCCTGATGTTAGATATTGGAATATTGATCCCGGAGAATGTTTAGCTTTCACTCTTCTCCGGTTTCATTTATATGCTCACACAGCTGACGCCTGCTTCACACAGCAGTACAAGCTGCAGATGTGGCAGTACATGAGGGACCCAGATCAAATCAAAGTCTCAATCAATGCGGCACAGGGGGTTGGGGGGTTGGGGGGGTTGGGGGATCTCAGTCAAAGATTTGGGTTTCAGAGGGATTTTAAACAGTTGCACCAGGAGATCTGGGCCCAGCCTTTAAATAGACTCCCTTTTTAGATCAGTTGATCTGCCGTTTCTTTTCTTTTTCTCCTATGTCCCACTCTCCCTTGTGGAGGGGGTCCGGTCCGATCCGGTGGCCACGTACTGCTTGCCTGTGTATCGGCTGCGCTGCTGATCCGCCTCCGCTTGGGATGGTTTCCTGCTGGCTCCGCTGTGAACGGGACTCTCGCTGCTGTGTCGGATCCGCTTTGGACTGGACTCTCGCGACTGTGTTGGGTCCATTATGGATTGAACTTTCACAGTATCATGTTAGACCCGCTCGACATCCATTGCTTTCCTCCTCTCCAAGGTTCTCATAGTCATCATTGTCACCGACGTCCCACTGGGTGTGAGTTTTCCTTGCCCTTATGTGGGCCTACCGAGGATGTCGTGGTGGTTTGTGCAGCCCTTTGAGACACTAGTGATTTAGGGCTATATAAGTAAACATTGATTGATTGATTGATCTCTGTTGGAAACATCTCTTCTTTGAGTCTGCGGTTCTCCCTGTGTTCTTGGTGGTTTTCTGCACACATTCCAAAGACTTTGGGCCGTGCCCGGCCGAGCCCCAAGGGGGCAGGCCCAGCCGCCAGGTGCTCGCCGTTGGGCACCAACTCCGGGCCTGGCTCCACGGTGGGGGGGGGGGGGCCCAATGACCTGTGTCCGGGCGAAGGAAAACCGGGATTTGTATTTCAGAATCAGAATAGTTTTTACTGCCATTGTTATCAGGCTTGCCACTGACAGTTTGTCTATGTTTCAGTTTTTTCCTCTGCATTTGTCTTTGTTTCCTCTGTGTTTAGTATTTCCTGTCTTTAGTTCCGGTCGAGTGCTCTTATTTTGGTTCAGCTTCCTGTTCGTTTCACTGAGTGCTTTGTTTCCCCTCAAATTTGGCTGATTGGCACATGGCCACACCTGGTGTCAATCAGCCCAATTCCTATTTGTACCTGCTTTGTCTTCCAGTCAGTGCTGGATTATTGTCACGTATTGTATGTCGCTTCTGTATGGTATCGTCGCTCCTGTTGTGTCGTTGCAGCGTAGCGGTTTATTTTCTAGTTCCCATGCTAGCTCTTTTTGTTTGTTATCCGCCCACGTGTGTGCTTTTTGTTTGTACCCTTTGTTTGTTTTTTGTCTTAGTGTTTTAAATTAAATCATCTTTTCCTGCAAAATGCCTCCCTCCTTCTCTGCATCTTGGGGTTCATCACAAACTAACTTTGACAAATGTTTGAGAACGGGTTCACAAACTAGGACTATTACTTGGTACAATCGTGCAACATCATCAGTCAATCAATGTTTATTTCTTTAGCCCTAAATCACGAGTGTCTCAAAGGGCTGCACAAGCCAAAACGACATCCTCGGCTCAGATCCCACATCGGGGCAAGGAAAAACTCCACCCATTGGGACAATGAGAAACTTTGGGGAGGATCGCAGATGTGGGGAAACCCTTAGGGCGACCGGTGCAATAGACGTCGAGAGGATCTCACAAAATATTGTGAGAGTCCAGTCCATAGTGGATCTAACATTATAGCGAGAGTCCTGTCCAGCAGGAGACCATCCCACGCAGAGACAGTTCAGCAGTCTAGAGAAGTCCCCAACCGATGCAGAGACTAGTGATCCACCCCGGTTTCTGACTTTGGACAGCAATAAAATGCTTATAACACAGGATAGGTAATAAAAATGAGCTGTAACTGAGCCATCAGATCTAGTTCTTGTTCATGAGTCTGGTGGCCGAGGGGGAAAAAAACTGTTCTAGTGGCGGGAGGTGTGGGTCTGGATGGACCGTAGTCTCCTGCCTGAGGGGAAAAGGGAGACATTTGTGTCCATGCTGAGAAGAGTCAGCTGCGATCCGACCCACAAGGTTTTCGAGCTGCTCTTTGTCTGATCCCTCACCTCGGACCTGTTTGTCTTGGGAGACCCTACCAGGGGGCAAAGGTAGGGCACTTGGTGGTCTGATCCTTGGCTACATAAGTTAACTCTCGGGACGTGGAATGTCACCTCGCTGGGGGGGGGAAGGAGCCTAAGCCTGAGGAAGTGTTTCGGGCAGGTCCGACCGGCAGGAGGCCACGGGGAAGACCCAGGGCATGTTGGGAAGACTATGTCTCCCGCTGGCCTGGGAATGCCTCGGGATTCCCCGGGAAGAGCTGGATGAAGTGGCTGGGGAGAGGAGAGTCTGGGTTTCCCAGCTTTGGCTACTCCCCCCGCGACCAGACCTCGGAAAAACGGAAGAAGATGCACGGATGGATTCTCAATATCTTTGTTCCCGTGGTCCAACCAGATCGAGCAAGATATGACCAACGCGTTCTGGCAAATATGCCGGAATCAGCTACGATAGATGCAGTTCCACCTGTAGTCCGTAGGAAGGCGCCACAAAACAGAAAACTCAAAGACAGACTTTGTCTCGTTTTGTCCACCAAACGTTTTATACTGTACGTGAATGCACAGAGATGAGCTTTTGTTGATGGTTTTGACTCGCCGGGGTGGCAATCAGGCATATTTGGTCAGTGGATTACTGCTAACTAATCGGTGCTAACATGCATTATTACGCCTCGTTATTTGAGCTCGTTAAATTGCATCTACTCAGGTCCTCTATGTGGATCATTTCTACTCGGGTGTCTCGTGAAACATGATCCGTGTCTGATACTGGCCGCATTTCTGATAGTTGTCGGTGCGCCGTGTTGTTCCAGACCACAGTTACTCAGCTTGCAAAGATTGTAATAAATCCGTTGGAGGAAGACAGCCGGCCGCTTCCTGTAACTCGGACACACCCGTCGATACCTTCGGCCGAGCTGAGCCGGTCATTTCCAGGAGTTGTCTCACCCTCTGAGAAGCCTCTGTTTTGTTAATGTTTTACCAGTGTAGTAAAACATTAATAATTGCTAAAATGTCAACATTTTAGTCAAAAAAGACTTGCAACACATTGTCGTTTTGATAGTAGGCTAATATAGACACTTACATCATGTGTTGCCTTCATTATAACACTTATATAAGACTTTTATAGTAATTTTGATAGTAGGCTAATATAGACACTTACATTATGTGTTGCCTTTAATATAAGATTTTTAAAGTCATTTTGATAGGAAGCTATTATAGCTAATATAGACACTTACGTCATGTATTGCCTTCAGTATAACACTTGTATAAAACTTTTAAAGTAATTTTGATAGCAGGCGAATATACCTAATATAGACACTTACATTATGTGTTGCCTTTAATATAAGATTTTTAAAGTCATTTTGATAGTAGGCTATTTTAGCTAATATAGACACTTACATTATGTGTTGCCTTCATTATAACACTTATTTAAGACTTTTAAAGTCATTTTGATAGTAGGCTATTATAGCTACTATAGACACTTACATCATGGGTTGCCTTTCATATAAGATTTTTAAAGTCATTTTGATAGTAGGCTATTTTAGCTAATTTAGACACTTACATTATGTGTTGCCTTCATTATAACACTTATTTAAGACTTTTAAAGTCATTTTGATAGTAGGCAATTATAGCTACTATAGACACTTACATCATGGGTTGCCTTTCATATAAGACTTTTAAAGTCATTTTGATAGTAGGCTAATATAGCTAATATAGACACTTACGTATTGTGTTGCCTTCATCGTAACATTTATATAAGACTTTTAAAGTAATTTTGATAGTAGGCTATTATAGCTAATACAGACACTTACATTATATGATGCCTTTAATATAAGATTTTTAAAGTCATTTTGATAGTAGGCTATTATAGCTAATATAGACACTTACATTATGTGTTGCCTTTAATATAAGATTTTTAAAGTCATTTTGATAGTAGGTTATTATAGCTAATACAGACACTTACGTCATGTGTTGCCTTCATTATAACACTTATATAAGACTTTTAAAGTAATTTTGATAGTAGGCGAATATAGTTAATATGGACACTTATGTCATGTGTTGCCTTCATTATAACACTTATATAAGACTTTTAAAGTAATTTTGATAGTAGGCCAATATAGTTAATGTAGACACTTACATTATGTGTTGCCTTTAATATAAGATTTTTAAAGTTATTTTGATAGTAGGCTATTATAGCTAATATAGACACTTACATCATGTGTTGTCTTCATTATAACACTTATATGAGACTTTTATAGTAATTTTGATAGTGGGCTAATATAGACACTTACGTCATATGTTGCCTTCATTATAACACTTATATAAGACTTTTATAGTAATTTTGATAGTAGGCTGATATAGACACTTACATCATGTGTTGCCTTTTATATAAGATTTTTAAAGTCATTTTGATAGTAGGCTATTATAGCTATTATAGACACTTATGTCATGTGTTGCCGTCATTACAACACTTATATAAAATTTCTAAAATCATTTTGATAGTATGCTAATACAATCAATATAGACACTTACGTCATGTATTGCCTTCATTATAACACTTGTGTAAAACTTTTAAAGTAATTTTGATAGTAGGCGAATATAGCTAATATAGACACTTACATTATGTGTTGCCTTCATTATAACACTTATTTAAGACTTTTAAAGTCATTTTGATTGTAGGCAATTATAGCCACTATAGACACTTACATCATGGGTTGCCTTTGAAATAAGACTTTTAAAGTCATTTTGATAGTAGGCTAGTATAGCTAATATAGACACTTACGTATTGTGTTGCTTTCATCATAACACTTATATAAGACTTTTAAAGTAATTTTGATAATAGGCTATTATAGCTAATACAGACACTTACATTATGTGTTGCTTTTAATATAAGATTTTTTAAAGTCATTTTGATAGTAGGCTATTATAGTTAATATAGACACTTACATTATGTGTTGCCTTTAATATAACATTTTTAAAGTCATTTTGATAGTAGGCTATCATAGCTAATATAGACACTTATGTCATGTGTTGCCTTCTTTATCACACTTATATAAGAGTTTTAAAGTCATTTTGATAGTAGGCAAAACATAGCTAATATGGACACTTGCGTCATGTGTTGCCTTCATTATTTCATTATAAATGTTTTTTTCATTTTTTGTGGTCCCAGACTGATTAGTTTTTTGTACTTTTGGTCCCCAATGGCTCTTTCCATGTTTCTGGGTGTTGAGCCCCGGTTTACGCCAATCAGCTCTCACGGACACCAACTTTATTTATGTAATCTATTCAAAGAAACAAAAAGGTGTACTTTTTCCTGACTACGTAGTCCGCGGGCAAAGTTCCGAACACACACACACGCTGAAACTTTGATTCGCACAGTCATCACCACTTAATGGGCACTTGTTAATTCCTAAGAGCAAAAACACCAGCAGAAGCCCTCCAGGTTTTCAGGGAAACCAGCTGAGTGAGTCTCCCTTTTGCAACAGTCGCACAATGCCAGCTTCTCCTTAAGTACTTTCTGCCAATTACCCATGATTCCCCCCCCCTATAAACCCACTGCAGACCGCAGCAGAGGGCTGTTAGATCCTACCATGTTCCCAAGTTCTTGAGTTTCGGAAAACACCCTTCGACTGGGTGAGAAGAACGAGGGGAGGGTAAGGGGGGGCAGAGAAAAAGTGAAACATTTGAGGTTGTAAATAAGAACGCAGGCTGATGGTGGGCGAGAGGCTCGGCGAATGGACTTTGTTGGATGCGAGGTGTAGAGCTGATTTTTAATACGACCAAATAAAAAACCGCCAACTCCTCAGAAATCCTGCCGAGAACACGCCCAGAAACCTTTCGCCGGGTCCCATTATGCGGTAAAAGCCCTGCCAGAACCCCCAGCTCACCGAGCCAGTGCACTGTCCGCTCCGGTCGGTCTGCAGATTTGAAACAAAGCTGTCCCGGATGCAGAATTTCGCAGAACCCAAAGGCAGGACGCTGACGGAAAGTCGACACCCGCGAACGGAAAGAAAACGAAAGAGCAAAGGAACAGAAAGCACGGAACTGAGAACAAACGGTTCTGAAGGTTAAACAATGGCAATGGTCATTACGCTTTACTTTCAGTCAGACGGGGGAGAGATATAAGCCCCCCCATTTATAATTCATATCCTCAATTACCACTAATAAAGTGGCATGAAGGGGGGGGGCCGGCCCGGAGAATGGCGCCGGGCACAATTACACGTAGTACCGCCTGGCATTTACATTTTCTATTTGAGCATTTTTCAGCCTCAATTTCTCCTGGAGTTAATCAGAGCGATGATCCCTTCTTGGCTTTTTCATGAAATTATTGTATGCTTGTAATATTCCAATCTATTACCCCGCCTTCTCCGTAATGTATTCTGCGGTTTAATGGCCTGCCCGGACTGGATGGAGGGATGAGGAAAGGGAGAGACGGAGAGATAGAAGTTGACATTGATGAGAGGACTGGGTCTTGTAGTTTTGACCCTGAAGGGCTGGGAGGTCTTCCTACCACACACTGTTTCAATTGGGGTCTCTCATGAGGCTGTGCTTATCATCCGACCGGCTTATTTCTCTCCATGTTGCTCAGCATGGACTGAAATTGTATTCAAAGTAACGTACCGGACTTCAGCATGCACAGATTCCAACCGTTCAATCCATGACCAGTAACTACTGGACCCATCAAGCATCAGCGTCATTTCTACCGATTCTGATCAGGATCGGAAACTGCGGAGAAGCTCTGAATAACGTTTTGCGGCGAACCCTCGGATCCGAGTTTGTCATAGGCAATTCTTTTTTGCAATCTATCATTGCCTAATCTGTCATTTTAACCACAGCTCAATTGGTCAAAGTACCTAGGAAGAGTTTGTTAAAGTACGACCCCTGTTTTTGGCAAGAAAAATGGCTGACAGAAACCAAGATGACCGACTTCTTCTTCGTTTTCAAGCATGGGTTCTGAAGAACACACATAAAAGTCTTAAGAACCCATGCTTTTTTCAGCCAAAAACAAGGGTCGTACTTTAATTAACTTCTCCTAGGGACTTTGACTAAACCTAACATTAGCCGTTCCCACCAGTTTCATGCTGGACACAACTATCATGGCGACCACACGTAAAAGTCTTAAGAACCCATGCTTGAAAACAAAGAGAAAGTCGGGCATTTTTCAGCCAAAAACAAGGATCGTACTTTAATGAACTCCTCCTCCTAGGGACTTTGACCAAACCAAAAATTAGCCGTTCCCACCAATTTTACGTATCGACACGTAATCGGCTGGACACAACTATCATGGCAACCACACGTAAAAGTCTTAAGAACCCATGCTTGAAAACAAAGAGAAAGTCGGGCATTTTCCGACCAAAACAGGGGTCGTACATTAACGAACTCCTCTAAGGGACCATGACCAAACCAAAAATTAGCCGTTCCCACCAGTTTCACGTATCGAAACAAAAATTGCTGGACACAACTATCATGACGACCACACGTAAAAGTCTTCGGAACCCATGCTTGAAAACAAAGAGAAAGTCGGGCACTTTCCGACCAAAACAGGGGTCGTACTTTAACGAACTCCTCTAAGGGACTTTGACCAAACCAAAAATTAGCCGTATGGCCGTAATTATTTTACGTATCGACATGAAAATGGCTGCAGACGTCTATCATGACGTAAAAGACTCAGGAACCAATTCTTGAAAACAAAGAGAAAGTCGGGCATTTTCCGACCAAAACAAGGGTCGTACTTTAACAAACTCATCCTAGGGACTTTGACCAGTTTTTCGTATGGTTATTATTAAAAAAACTTAATGCATAAAATGCAGCCCCTAGGTCCTTCCAGTCCTTCCGATCCCAAACGGCTTCCCACCCCCACTGCCGGGAACACAATTATAAAAAGCCACAAAGGCATCAGGTGCATTGTGGGACTTTCTCACGCCGCGTAAAGGACCCGACTCCCGCCAGACTAATGGTCCTCCCTTACTCCCGGCAACTTTACCACCCTTCAATCCGTCATTTATCCGCCTACATAAAATCGGGCGGGGTTGGGAGTGGGGGGGTGGGGGGAGAAAGTATTTAGCAAACCTGCCTGCCTGCTTGTGTGTAAAAAAAAAACCCAAAGTGTTCAAAGCTCGTAAAAAACCCGGCGAGGCTGACGGTTTAGCAGACTCCCCACGGTCTAGGAACTTTAATAGTGGAGCTGAAAACAAGAATGAGCCAACAGGAAGAGAAAACAGTTTTCTCCGAGGCCGCCACAGAAAGACGTGTTTCACGCCACTCCTTTGTCTGGTTTTGTCCACCAAAAGTTTTATCCTGCACAAAAGTTGAGCTTTTAAATAAGAATTAGATTTCCTTTACTTAAACTACTACTAAAAATATATATTTTTTTGTTTGAGTATGATTTCTGTGTGAGGACAAACCTTCCCAATTGCTAGAAAGCCCACTGTGGAACATGTTTATGTCTATGCTTCACTGATAAGACTACTTGGTGAACTTCGTTTTGTCCTACAAATTTCGGCGCTTCTTGAACGCACCGTAGTGTGGACCCTGACGAAACAGTTTGTTTACCTGGACGGCTTTCTCCGAGGCTGCCACAGAAAGACGAGTTTCACGCCACTCCTTTGTCTCGTTTTGTCCACCAAACGTTTTATGCTGTGCGTGAACGCACAAAAGGTGAGCTTTTACATGAGCATTACATTTTCTTTACTTAAACTAATAATAGAAATATTTTAAAAACGTAGCCTCCGATTTACAAATGGTGTCGAATGTTGTAAAATTGTGTAGAATAAATATTGTGAATGAAGATTTGTTTCAGCCTGTGACACATTAGTAATTTTGATAGTAGGCTAATATAGACACTTACATCATGTGTTGCCTTCATTATAACACTTATATAAGACTTTTAAAGTCATTTTGATAGTAGGCTAATATAGACACTTACATCATGTGTTGCCTTCATTATAACACTTATATAAGACTTTTAAAGTCATTTTGATAGTAGGCTAAAATAGACACATCATACGTTGCCTTCATTATAACACTTATATAAGACTTTTAAAGTCATTTTGATAGTAGGCTAAAATAGACACTTACATCATACGTTGCCTTCATTATAACACTTATATAAGACTTTTAAAGTCATTTTGATAGTAGGCTAAAATAGACACTTACATCATACGTTGCCTTCATTATAACACTTATATAAGACTTTTAAAGTCATTTTGATAGTAGGCTAAAATAGACACTTACATCATGCGTTGCCTTCATTATAACACTTATACAAGACTTTTAAAGTCATTTCGATAGTAGGCTAATATAGACACTTACATCATGCGTTGCCTTCAGTATAACACTTATACAAGACTTTTAAAGTCATTTTGATAGTAGGCTAATATAGACACTTCCATCATGCCTTGCCTTCATTATAACACTTATATAAGACTTTTAAAGTCATTTTGACAGTATGGTAAAATAGACACTTACATCATGCCTTGCCTTCATTATAACACTTATATAAGACTTTTAAGGTCATTTTGATAGTAGGCTAAAATAGACACTTACATCATGCCTTGCCTTCATTATAACACTTATATAAGACTTTTAAAGTCATTTTGATAGTAGGCTAAAATAGACACTTCCATCATGCCTTGCCTTCATTATAACACTTAAATAAGACTTTTAAAGTCATTTTGATAGTAGGCTAAAATAGAAACTTCCATCATGCCTTGCCTTCATTATAACACTTAAATAGGACTTTTAAAGTCATTTTGATAGTAGGCTAAAATAGACACTTCCATCATGCCTTGCCTTCATTATAACACTTATATAAGACTTTTAAAGTCATTTTGATAGTAGGCTAAAATAGACACTTCCATCATGCCTTGCCTTCATTATAACACTACTACGGACAATGACACACCAATATCACACACCATGCGGGTGGCTGAGAGCCAGCTGTTCCTCTTCACATCACTCCGGACTAACGACTGCTAATCCCCCACAGTTTTCCCCCTCAAAAGAACCAAGATCTGACTCCTATTGAATTCCAATTACCATCCACAGGGTTTTTACCAATCAGAGAACCGCCGCTCCTCATTTTCCACGCGCGACCGCCTCCAAACGATCTTATTTATGACAACATTTCATGCAGTCAACAGCTTGGGCCGGCCTCAAGTCTCGTGTATTTGCAGCCACATAGCAACAGTTGCATCCTTGACTCGGACCCGAGCCCCTCCTGCTTTAATGCGCTGGCAGCTTGGCTTCGCTCCACCCAGCGTGCTCGCTTGTTAAAGACCCGCTTCAATGAGTGGAGGCCCAGCATGGAGCTTGGCAGACCTGCGCCTCAGAACACTTCCCTTTCCTTCAAACACTTACTGGGCTGGTACAAAACTCCCCTTGTTTCCTTCCCCGGGCTACAGTGGTTCGTTTGGCACCATTCGTCACGGTTTACCTGACGCATGAAACGTGACAAATATCCACTTTAGCCGTTGAATATCTTAATTCCAACGTTGCTGTGTAAAGTGGCGCTTTCCGTCATTTTCAGCAGACTGTGTTGCAAAATGATTAACCCCCACCTCTTCCTCCACACAGGAAGAAGGTCGTGTGAATCCCCTCCCTGTTGTGCATTAGTATGACACTTTCCGCACAACTGGGAAAGGTTTCCGGCTTACCCAAATACCAATTTATTACCAGAAATGATGCAAATAGTTGAAAACGGGGGCATATGCTTGGGGGTTATTCCACTCGAATCTTAATATCAGTACTGTCCTGACCTGTTGTGACACGGTTTCTGTTTTTTTTAAGGATATTTCCTTTCACACCATCAATCTGTGGTGAAGGCGTTTTGGGGAGTAAAAAAATATTCAGTCAAAGGCTGCACTCCAGAGAGGGGGTCCAGACTGAGGCCAAGGAAAAAAACTCATAACCATAGCACACATAAACAAGTTACATAGAATCAACAAAACTTGCAACAGCACATTTACTTCTGGCTCGACCACCCAGTTAGTAATTTCAGAATCCGAATCCGAATCGGAAGTACTTTATTAATCTCCAAGGGGAAATTGAGGGTTAAAAAACTCTAGGGAGGGGGGTCCAGACTGAGGTCAAGGGGGAAAAAAACTCATAGCACACACAAACAAATTACATAAAATCAACAAAACTTGCAAAAGCACCTTTACTTCTGCCTCGACCACCCAGTTAGTCATTTCAGAATCAGAATCAGAATCAGAATCGGAAGTACTTTATTAATCTCCAAGGGGAAATTGAGGGGTGAAAAACTCTAGGGAGGGTGGTCCAGACTGAGGTCAAGGGGGAAAAAAAGTCATAGCACACATAAACAAATTACATAAAATCAACAAAACTTGCAAAAGCACCTTTACTTCTGGCTCGACCATCCAGTTAATCATTTCAGAATCAAAATCAGAATCGGAAGTACTTTATTAATCCCTAATTGGAAATTGAGGGGTAAAAAACTCTAGGGAGGGGGGTCCAGACTGAGGCCAAGGGGAAAAAACTCATAGCCATAGCACACATAAGCAAGTTACATAGAATCAACAAAACTTGCAACAGAACCTTTACTTCTGCCTCGACCACCCAGTTAGTCATTTCAGAATCAGAATAAGAATCGGAAGTACTTTATTAATCCCCAAGGGGGAAATTGGGGGGTAAAAAACCTCTAGGGAGGGGGGTCCAGACTGAGGTCAGGAAAAAAAAAACTCATGGCCATAGCACACATAAACAAATTACATAGAATCAACAAAACTTGCAACAGAACCTTTACTTCTGCCTCGACCACCCAGTTAGTCATTTCAGAATCAGAATAAGAATCGGAAGTACTTTATTTTTCCCCAAGGGGAAATTGAGGGGTGAAAAACTCTGGGGAGGGGGGTCCAGACTGAGGCCAAGGGGAAAAAAACTCATAACCATAGCCCACATAAACAAGTTACATAGAATCAACAAAACTTGCAACAGCACATTTACTTCTGCCTCGACCACTCAGTTAGTCATTTCAGAATCAGAATAAAAATCGGAAGTACATTATTAATCCCCAAGGGGAAATTAGGGGGTAAAGAACCTTTAGGGAGGGGGGTCCAGACTGAGGCCAAAGGAAAAAAACTCACAGCCATAGCACACATAAGCAAGTTACATAGAATCAACAAAACTTGCAACAGAGGGGGAGAGAGTGGGTGCTATGGGGGCTGGCTGCTGCTGTATATTCAATCCATCCATTTTCTACATGCCTTAAAAAAAATTGGACTCCAGGGAGGGGGTCCAAACCAAGTCCAAGGAAAAAAACCTCGTAGCCATAGAACACAAACAAATTACATAGAATCAAAAAAACTTGCAACAGAGGGGGAGAGAGTGGGAGCTACGGGGGCCGGCTGCTGCTGTATATTCCATCCATCCATTTTCTACATAGTTTCTAGACGATACTACAATGATTACATCGATACTTTTTATCATCACAAAATATTTTGTCATTTCTTATTGTTTACAAAGTCAGGAAATACGTCCCCGGGCACAAAGTTATGACCAATGTATGATCCTGTAACTACTTGGTATCGCATCGATACCAAGACGTGTGGTATCATCCAAAACTAATGTCAAGTATCAAAGAAGAGAAGAATAAGTGATTTTTACATTTTAACAGAAGTGTAGATAGAACAGAAAATAACCAAATGTTAACAGTGAATGAACGAGTGGATTGATAATCCATTTTTTACAGTTTGTCCCTCATTATCTAGACAAAATAAGAAATGACACAATATGTTACACATTAAAAAAAAACACTGCATAGAAAGCACAAAGTCTGCGTTTATTATGCCGTTAGTCACACAGAAGTTGTCAAGGGAAAAGTGTCTAAAATCAGCAAAATATAAAAATAAAACCTAAAAGTAATTCACAATTTTTTTTTTCCGTTATTCTTGGTGATCATAGTTGGAAGAATGCGAGATCCCACCCTCGGACGTCGAAACTCCACAGCGACGCGAGCCATGAAATAATTAGGTGTGCACATTAGTCATTGTTTGCTAAAACGAGGAGCGTTCGGGGGCGGTTGTGTAGCTGCCGCTAACGACCTGGTGGGTGGCTGAAGGTAAAAAAATAAAAAAATAAAAAAGAGCGCGGTAACCGCGAGGAAAAAAATGATTTCATTGGCCGCGCCCACTCAGCCTGGCGTCGATGCCAAGGTCAAAGGTGAACGCCGGTTTGTGCGGCGTTGGCGGTCGGGTTTATCCCCTTTGCTAAAATGTCCTCATTCCCCTTTTAATGTCTTCCTCTATATTTACATGATTAGCGGGGAGACTGAGTCATGGCAACACACACACACACACACACACACACACACACACACACACACACACACACACACACACACACACACACACACACTCGTGTAGTTCGTACCTTCTGGAGACCTGATAAACTAAAACAAAACATGATCACAGACACACACACACACACACACACACACACACACACACACACACACACACACACACACACACACACACACACACACACACACACACACACACACACACACACACACACACACACACACGTGTAGTTCGTACCTTCTGGGGACCTGAGAAAAATGCCTACCTCTTTAGGACCAGCCTTTTTAAATATATAAAGAAGTGTATTTACAACATTAATAATATATACATACCATGCAAATATAAAAAAAAAAAGCTTGTTGTGAAAAATGAGTTGGAATTTTACAAGAAAAAGCTCACAATTTCACAAGAAAAACGTAAAATTTTGGCAGTGTTATAATAAAAGTCGTCATTTTACTCGACGCAAGTCGAAATTTGACAAGAAAAACTGAACATTTGTGCAATGCTATGATAAAAGTTGGAATTTTACTCAATGACGGTCGCATTTTTTCAAGAAAAGCTTAAAATGTAGGCAATTTTGTGAAAAGAATCATAACTTTAACAACAAAAGTCACAATTTTATAAGAACATTTTAAAATGTTGGCATTATTACAATAATAATTCACTCTAAAAATGTCACTATTTTACTATTTCACGAGAACAAGAAAACAATTGGCAAAATTGTGATAAAAGTCGGAATTTTATATGACAAAAGTAACAATTTTACGTAAAAAATTAATAATTTTACGTGAAAATATTGAAATTTTACAGAAACAGAAAGAATATGATAAATTGCTCCTAATTCTACTAGAAAAACTGTACATTTGTGCAATAGTATGATAAAAGTTGGAATTTTATTCAACAGTCGCAATTTTACAAGAAAATGTTAAAATGTAGGCAATTTTATGAAAAGAATCATAACTTTAACAACAAAAGTCACAATTTAATAAGAAAACTTTAAAATGTTGGCATTATTACAATAATAATTTACTCTAAAAATGTCACTATTTTACTATTTCACGAGAACAAGAAAACAATTGGCAACATTGAGATAAAAGTCGGAATTTTATACGACAAATGTCACCATTTTTGCATTGAAAAGTAACAATTTTTACGTAAAATTAATAATTTTACAAGAAAATATTGCAATTTTACAGAAACAGAAAGAAGATGAGAAATTGCTCCCAATTTTATTAGAAAAACGGAACTTTTGTGCAACAGTATGATAAAAGTTGGAATTTTACTCAATAACAGTCGCAATTTTACAAGAAAAGGTTAATATTTTGTTAGTTTTATGAAAATAATTGTAACTTTAAACAACAAAAGTCACAACTTTAGAAGAAAACTTTTAAATGTTTGCAATATATTTCATAAAATCAGAAATTTGATGACAAAAATCATGATTTTACTCAAAAAATGTCTCTATTTTACAAGAACAACAAAACAATTGGCAATATTCTGATAAAAGTCGGAATTTTATATGACAAATGTCACCATGTTTGCATTGAAAAGTAACAATTTTACGTAAAATTAATAATTTTACGTGAAAATATTGCAATTTTACAGAAACAGAAATAATATGATAAATGGCTCCTAATTTTACTAGAAAAACTGTACATTTGTGCAATAGTATGATAAAAGTTGGAATTTTACACAACAGTCGCAATTTTACAAGAAAATGTTAAAATGTAGGCAATTTTGTGAAAAGAATCATAACTTTAAACGACAAAAGTCACAATTTTATAAGAAAACTTTAAAATATTGGCAATATTACAATAATAATTTACTCTAAAAATGTCACTATTTTACTATTTCACGAGAACAAGAAAACAATTGGCAACATTGTGATAGAAGTTCGAATTTTATATGACAAATGTCACCATTTTTGCATTGAAAAGTAACAATTTTTCGTAAAAAAGTAATAATTTTACGAGAAAATGTTGCAATATTACAGAAACAGAAAGAATATGAGAAATTGCTCCTAATTTTACTAGAAAAACTGTACATTTGTGCAATAGTATGATAAAAGTTGGAATTTTACACAACAGTCGCAATTTTACAAGAAAATGTTGATATTTTGTCAATTTTATGAAAATAATTGTAACTTTCAACAACAAAAGTCACAACTTTAGAAGAAAACGTTTAAATTTTTGCAATATATTTTATAAAATCGGAAATTTGATGACAAAAATCTTGATTTTACTCAAAAAATGTCTTTATTTTACAAGAACAACAAAACAATTGGCAATATTGTGATAAAAGTCGGAATTTTATTTGAATATGGTCATTATTTTGCATTAAAAAGCAATAATTTTACATAAAAAAAGTAATAATTTTATGAGAAAATAATGCAATATTACAGAAACAGAAATAATATGAGAAATTGCTCCCAATTTTACTAGAAAAACTGAACATAAAAGTTGGAATTTTACTCAATAACAGTCGCAACTTTACAAGAAAAGCTTAAAACTCACAATTTTATAAGAAAACTTAAAAATGTTGGCCTTATTATAATAATAATTTATTCAAAAAATGTCACTATTTTACAAGAACAACAACAAAATTGGCAATATGGTGATAAAGTCATAATTTTATGTGAAAAATGTCACCATTTTGCATTAAAAAGTAATCATAATACGAGAAAATATTACAATATTACAGAAACAGAAAGAATATAAGAAATTGTTCCCGATTTTGTAAGAAAAAAGTCGACACATTGTGAGAAAAACTGATTTTATTTTTATTTTTATTTTTTATTTTTTTGTAATTGCTTATCAATATTCATTATTAACTTCAAGTTATGACAGTATGTCTCTGTATAATATTTTTTTTATTTTTTTTGGCCAAAGGGGGTGCTTTTTAATTTCCTACCCACACTTGTTATTTCATATGTTGACCAGAGGGGGCACACTTCAAATTTGTACACACACTTGTTATTTCATATGTTGACCAGACGGGGAGCACTTTTAAAACCGACACAGTCAATTTGAAAAATCCCTCCTTTTTGGGACCACCCTCATTTTCCACTAGTGGTACATAGACGGTTTTAGAGTCCCTGTGGTAAGGTAAGAAAAACTCCCATCGTTTAACTTTGAGTCCACGGCTCTCGCCCGGGAAAGGGTGGAGTGCCATCTCCGGGTTGGGGACGAGATCTGGGGGAGTTCAGGTACCTCGGAGTCTTGTTCACGAGTGAGGGAAGAGAGGATGGTGAGATCGACAGGTGGATCGGTGCGGCGTCTTCAGTAATGCAGACGCTGTATCGATCCGTTGTGGTGAAGAAGGAGCTGAGCCGGAAGGCAAAGCTTTCAATTTACTGATCTATCCACGTTCCCATCCTCACCTATTATGGTCATGAGCTTTGGCTTATGACCGAAAGGACAAGATCAGAGTTTCCTCCACCAGATGGCGGGTCTCTCCCTTAGAGATAGGGTGAGAAGCTCTGCCATCCGGGAGGAGCTCAAAGTAAAGCCGCTGATCCTCCACATGGAGAGGAGCCAGATGAGTTTGTTTGGGCATCTGGTCAGGATGCCACCCGAACGCCTCCCAAGGAAGACCCAGGACACGTTGGGAAGACTATGTCTCCCGGCTGGCCTTGGATCGCCTCAGGATCCCCCGGGAGGAGCTTGACCAAGTGGCTTGGGAGAAGGAAATCTAGGCTTCCCCAACCTGGGATAAGTAGAAGAAGATGGATGGATGGATGGCATTTATTTCTTGTTGAACGCCAAAGGTTTTGCTCCGTTTTCTCAAAGGTCATTGACCAACAATAACCCGCCGGGTCTCAGGTTTGTGTTGGCGGTGTTCTTCAGTCCTGGTGATACATCATCACCTTTATATGCCTGTTCTCTCAGTTGTTAAACGTGTCTCAGAGACCGGAGACCATCTTCCAGTCATCGTAGTTACACAAAACTCGGGAATATGCCCAAACGTTGGAAAGTGGGCAACATGGGAGGATAGACCCAAAACAGATGTCATTTGATTGCCTTTATTGCGGGTGTTTGTGTTGACTGTACGCGTGACGTGGTCCATTCATCCTGGGAGATGTTGAACGGGGCTTCGGCCGCACTGACCGAGGGCGTAAATGGGTCGTGGTTTATTAGGAATCCCAAAGACGAGGGCTAACATTAATCACCGACTCTTGTTTATGAAAGCCATAAATGTTTCACTGGGGGCTTTATTGTCGGCTGCCGGATTCCTAGACGCCTTTTTACCGTTTACACGAGTGTTTGCCCACACACACACACATTTGTGTAGTTCGTACCTTCTGGGGACCTGAGAAAAATGCCTACCTCTTTAGAACCAGCCTTTCTAGATATATAGAGAAGTGTATTTACAACAATAATAATATATACATACTATGCAAATATATATATAAAAAAGCTTGTGATGAAAAATGAGTTGGAATTTCACAAGAAAAATGTCACAATTTTACTCGACGCAAGTCAAAAATTTGCAAGAAAAACTGAACGAAAAAAGGTTAACACTCACACACACATTTGTGTAGTTCGTACCTTCTGGAGACCTGAGAAAAATGCCTACCTCTTTAGGACCAGCCTTTCTAGATATATAAAAAAGTGTATTTACAACATTAATAATATATACATACTATGCAAATATATATATAAAAAAAAGCTTGTGACGAAAAATGAGTTAGAATTTCACAAGAAAAAGGTCACAATTTCACAAGAAAAACGTACAAGTTTGGCAGTGTTATAACAAAATTCGTAATTTTACTCGGCGCAAGTCAACATTTTGCAAGAAAAACTGAACAAAAAAAGGTTAACACTCACACACACATTTGTGTAGTTCGTACCTTCTGGAGACCTGAGAAAAATGCCTACCTCTTTAGGACCAGCCTTTCTAGATATATAAAGAAGTGTATTTACAACATTAATAATATATACATACTATGCAAATATATTTAAAAAATAGCTTGTGATGAAAAATGAGTTGGAATTTCACAAGAAAAAAGTCACAATTTTACTCGACGCAAGTCAAAATTTTGCAAGAAAAACTGAATGAAAAAAGGTTAACACTCACACACACATTTGTGTAGTTCGTAACTTCTGGAGACCTGAGAAAAATGCCTATCTCTTTAGGACCAGCCTTTCTAGATATATAAAGAAGTGTATTTACAACATTAATAATATATACA
Source organism: Nerophis ophidion (assembly GCF_033978795.1). NCBI lineage: Eukaryota > Metazoa > Chordata > Actinopteri > Syngnathiformes > Syngnathidae > Nerophis > Nerophis ophidion. The sequence continues at coordinate 8,810,182 of NC_084638.1, forward strand.
TACTATGCAAATATATTTAAAAAACAGCTTGTGATGAAAAATGAGTTGGAATTTCACAAGAAAAAGGTCACAATTTCACAAGAAAAACGTACAATTTTGGCAGTGTTATAATAAAAGTCGTCAGTTTACTCGACGCAAGTAAAAAATTTTCTAGAAAAATTGAACGAAAAAAGGTTAACACTCACACACACATTTGTGTAGTTCGTACCTTCTGGAGACCTGAGAAAAATGCCTCCCTTTTTAGGACCAGCCTTTTTAGATATATAAAGAAGTGTATTTACAACATTAATAATGTATACATACTATGCAAATATATTTAAAAAAATAGCTTGTGATGAAAAATAAGTTGGAATTTCACAAGAAAAAGGTCACAATTTCACAAGAAAAACGTACAATTTTGGCAGTGTTATAATAAAAGTCGTCATTTTACTCGACGCAAGTCAACATTTTGCAAGAAAAACGGAACGAAGAAAGGTTAACACTCACACACACATTTGTGTACTTCGTACCTTCTGGAGACCTGAGAAAAATGCCTACCTCTTTAGGACCAGCCTTTCTAGATATATAAAGAAGTGTATTTACAACATTAATAATGTATACATACTATGCAAATATATATATAAAAAAGCTTGTGATGAAAAATGAGTTGGAATTTCACAAGAAAAAGGTCACAATTTCACAAGAAAAACGTACAATTTTGGCAGTGTTATAATAAAAGTCGTCATTTTACTCGACGCAAGTCAACATTTTGCAAGAAAAACGGAACGAAGAAAGGTTAACACTCACACACACATTTGTGTACTTCGTACCTTCTGGAGACCTGAGAAAAATGCCTACCTCTTTAGGACCAGCCTTTCTAGATATATAAAGAAGTGTATTTACAACATTAATAATGTATACATACTATGCAAATATATATATAAAAAAGCTTGTGATGAAAAATGAGTTGGAATTTCACAAGAAAAAGGTCACAATTTCACAAGAAAAACGTACAATTTTGGCAGTGTTATAATAAAAGTCGTCATTTTACTCGACGCAAGTCAACATTTTGCAAGAAAAACGGAACGAAGAAAGGTTAACACTCACACACACATTTGTGTACTTCGTACCTTCTGGAGACCTGAGGAAAATGCTTCCCTCTTTAGGATCAGCATTTTTAGATATATAAATATGTTATTTACAACATTTAATAATTTATACATACTATGCAAACATAAAAAAGGTTTTTGTGAAAAAATTGTCAGTATATCATAAGAAATAGGTCACAATTTCACTTTTTTTTTTTTTTAATTTTGGCAGTGCGATAATAAAAGTCGTCATTTTACTCAACGCAAGTCAATATTATGATAAAAGTTGTAATGTTACTCAATAACAGTCATAATTTTACAAGAAAAGCTTAAAATGTGGGCAATTTTACGAAAAAAATCGTAACTTTAAATGACAAAAGTCACAATTTTATGAGAAAACTTTAAAATGTTGGCATTATTACAATAATAATTTACTCTAATCTACTCCAACATCTGGGTGAGAGCTTGGAGGAATTTTCTATGAAACCCAAAACCAGTGAAGTTGTCACGTTGTGGAAATGGTAAATAAAATCAGAATATGTTATAACCCATATTCAATTGAATAGACTGCAAAGACAAGATACTAAACGTTCGAACTGGTAAACGTTGTTAGTATTTTTGCAAATATTAGCTCATTCGGAATGTGATGCCATGCAACATGTTTCAAAAAAGCTGGCACAAGTGGCAAAAAAGATTGAGGAAATAGAGGAGCACTCATCAAACGCTTATTTACAACGTCCAACAGGTGAACGGGCTAATTAGGAACAGGTGGGTTCCGTGATTGGGTATAAAAGCAGCTTCCATGAAATGCTCAGTCGTTCACAAAAACAAAGACGGGGCGAGGGTCGCCGCTTTGTCAACAAATGCCGGAGCAAATTGTTTAAGAGTAACCATTTTCAACCGGCTATTGCGAGGAATTGAGGGATTTCACCATCTACGCTCCGTAATATCATCCAAAGTTCCAGAGAATCTGGAGTAATCACTGCACGTAAGCGACAATAATACAGACCTACGAACTGCATCAAAAAGCGACATCAGCGTGTAAAGGATATCACCACATGGGCTTAGGAACACTTTCAGAAAACCACTGTCAGCAACTACAGTTGGTCGCTACATCTATAAGTGCAAGTTAAAACTGTACTACGCAAAGCCAAAGCCATTTATCAACAACACCCGGAAACGCCGCCAGGCTTCGCTGGGCCCAAACTCATCTAAGATTGACCGATGCAAAGTGTAATAATGTTTAACTAAAGTTGTTTGCTACATCTGTAAGTTAATTTTAAAACTGTACAAAGCAAAGCTGTAGCCATTTATCAACAACACCTGGAAACGCCGCCAGGTTTTGGTGGGCCCGAGCTCATCTAAGGTGGACTGATGCAAAGTGGAAAAGTGTTTGACTACAGATGTTCGCTACATCTTTAAGTGCAAAATAAAACTCTACAATACCTAATAGCCATTCATACACACAAAAACGCACATTCGTACTAAAGCAGGACCTTTCCCTGTCATTGTATTCTCTTTTTATTTACCATTTACACAACGTGACAACTTCACTGCTTTTGGGGGTTTTTAATATTAGAACTTGATTTAGAGCCGGCCAATAGAGAATGTCGAACAATTTTGAATAAAAGATAACAAAAATACCGATTTGGCCTCAAAAACCATTCATACACACAAAAACGCACATTCGTACTAAAGCAGGACCTTTCCCTGTCATTGTATTCTCTTTTTATTTACCATTTACACAACATGACGACTTCGCTGCTTTTTGGGTTTGTAATATTCGAAACCGATATATCCAATAGAATGTCGAACAATTTAGAAAAAAGGTAACAAAAATACAGATTTGGCCCCAAATACCCATTCATACACACAAAAACGCCCATTCGTACAAAAGCAGGACCTTTCCCTGTCATTGTATTCTCTTTTTATTTACCATTTACACAACATGACGACTTCGCTGCTTTTGGGGTTTGTAATATTCGAAACCGATATATCCAATAGAATGTCGAACAATTTAGAAAAAAGGTAACAAAAATACAGATTTGGCCCCAAATACCCATTCGTACACACAAAAACGCACATTCGTACAAAAGCAGGACCTTTCCCTGTCATTGTATTCTCTTTTTATTTACCATTTACACAACATGACAACTTCACTGCTTTTGGGGGTTTGTAATATTAGAAACTGATTTAGTCCGGCCAGTAGAATGTCGAACAATTTTAAAAAAAGATAACAAAAAAATACAGATTTGGCCTCAAAAACCATTCATACACACAAAAAGACCATTCGTACAAAGTCAGGACCTTCCCATCATTGTATTCTCTTTTTATTTACCATTTACACAACGTGACAACTTCACTGGGTTTTGTACTTGCTCAGGAAAATCTGTTGGCCCGTGTAGTCAGGAGAGCTCTGATTGGATGATTGACTTCCAGAGGACATCCACATTGACTCCGAACTAAATTCTGCAGAGGTCGGGAGCCGCGTGACTACACCCGCGTTCCGTGTGTTCACTTTGTGTTTGCGTGTGCAGTGGTGTTGGGGGTAGTATAGGTCAAATGTCTAAAGTCACAATGTCCCTGGTCTGGAAATACCAGGGAAATGTCAAAGTCTGCCACAGTCCAATCCCTCGGATCAATAGTTCAATTGGACGAGGAGACATCCTTCCGTCCCCGGGACTGAAGCGTTTCATCATGAGCACCCGAGCCAGCTTTAGCCAAAGAGAACCACAATTTCTGATTCTGATTCTGATCTACAGGACGAAACCAATCAATGTTTATTTATATAGCCCTAAATCACAAGTGTCTCAACATAACATAATAGTGTGAGAGTCCAGTCCATAGTGGATCTAACATAATAGTGTGAGAGTCCAATCCATAGTGGATCTAACATAATAGTGTGAGAGTCCAGTCCATAGTGGATCTAACATAATAGTGTGAGAGTCCAGTCCATAGTGGATCTAACATAATAGTGTGAGAGTCAAGTCCATAGTGGATCTAACATAATAGTGTGAGAGTCCAGTCCATAGTGGATCTAGCATAATGGTGAGAGTCCAGTCCATAGTGGATCTAGCATTATAGTGAGAGTCCAGTCCATGGTGGTTTTAACATAATAGTGAGAGTCCAGTTCATAGTGGATCTTGCATAATAGTGTGAGAGTCCAGTCCATAGTGGATCTAACATAATAGTGAGAAAGTCCAGTCCATAGTGGATCTAACATAATAGTGTGAGAGTCCAGTTCATAGTGGATCTAGCATAATGGTGAGAGTCCAGTCCATAGTGGATCTAACATAATAGTGAGAAAGTCCAGTCCATAGTGGATCTAACATAATAGTGAGAAAGTCCAGTCCATAGTGGATCTAACATAATAGTGTGAGAGTCCAGTCCATAGTGGATCTAGCCTAATGGTGAGAGTCCAGTCCATAGTGGATCTAGCATTATAGTGTGAGTCCAGTCCATAGTGGATCCAACATAATTGTGAGACTCCAGTCCATAGTGGATCTAACATAATAGTGTGAGAGTCCAGTCCATAGTGGATCTAACATAATAGTGAGAGTCCAGTCCATAGTGGATCTAACATAATAGTGTGAGAGTCCAGTCCATAGTGGATCCAGCATAATGGTGAGAGTCCAGTCCATAGTGGATCTAGCATTATAGTGAGAGTCCAGTCCATGGTGGTTTTAACATAATAGTGAGAGTCCAGTTCATAGTGGATCTAGCATAATAGTGTGAGAGTCCAGTCCATATTGGATCTAACGTAATGGTGAGGGACCAGTCCATAGTGGGGCCAGCAGGAGATCATCTTGAGCGGGGACAAGCCAGCAGCGCAGAGGCATCCCCAACTGATGCACAGATGAGTGGTCCACCCTGGGTATCGACTTTGGACAGCTAGTGCGTCTGTGTCCCCCCACCCCCCACACCCCAAAATGATTACTGCTGCTCACTGCTCCCCTCACCTCCCAGGGGGTGAACAAGGGGGACGGGTCAAATGCGTGTGACAATCATTGCTACTTTGACCTTTTACAACTGCAATTTAGAAAGTGACTGAAGGCCCTACTTACAGTAGGCATGTTGTGCTTGAAAAATAAGCCGTGTCTAGTAAGAAACGTATTCGCTTATTTTTGTTGGACGGAGAGTACTGCTGGGGTGGGACGTCTACATGACTTCGCCGGGAAAAAACTGGTGTAACATCCTAATAGACAGCTGCCCCCCCATCCCCCTCCCCAAAGTCCCAGGGCGATACATAAATGTCATAACGATACATGCAAAAAGACAGCAGTTGACTGAGGCTACAGTCCGCCGTCATAAATCCAAAGAGCCCCCCCGTCATTGTCCTCCTAGTTAAATGTGGAATAATGTCATCTTAATGATTTCATTTTTTTTGTGGTGCTGCGCCGAAACGGCGGACTGACGCAATTTTTTTTTTTTTTTTTTTTTTTTTTAATGCCCCCTGACATATTGTTTTGCGGGGAGTGACATAAAAGCACGTTGACATGTGGCATTTTGGGAAAGGTCAGGCGCTCCATCTCGGCCGCCCGTCCATCTTCATAACGTCGCCACTTGTCATACGGAAACTGGCATCACCAATCTTTGTCTTGCCTGCGCCACACCCCCGCAGCCCCCCCCTTTCCACGTCCAACCTCTTTTTTTCTTCTTCTTCTCCTTCGCCGATTCAAGCCGACACGCCGTACATAATTGCGCTGAAGAAGACGGGGAATGGTCACACATGGCGGTGACGGGCATACGCCGCGCCCCGGGGGTGCTGCAGGGGGCGCATGTCAACACCAGCTGGAAGGACTGCGGCGACAGGGAGGAGGACTAATACTAATGTGATAAATGCGTCAGCAATCACCCCCGGCACATTGTTTGCACGTAGCTCCGAGACCTCCTTTTTTTGGGGGGGGAAATG
>NC_084638.1:8821160-8833660 GCF_033978795.1 Nerophis ophidion
TGTAGAGCCCAAAACAGGCCCAGAGCATAATACTACCACCACTATGCTTAGCGGTAGGCCTGCTGTTCCTGGGATTCAAGCCCTCTGCTTTTCTCCTCCAATTTTGCTGGGTATTGTGACCAAACAGCGCCATTTTTGTTCAATCTGACCAGGGAACTTTCCTCCAGAAGGTCTTATCTTTGTCCGTGTGATGTCAGACCCCAGCAGATTTTCAGGTAGAACCATAATAAATTCCGTCGGGTCGCTAGAACTCCACCGCTCTAGACGTCGTTAGGACCTGTGTTTTTGTTTTCCACCTGCAAGTCATATTAACGACCCCGCGCCGTGTTTTTCATCATTTTTTAAAAGAACCAAAAAGGTGATTTATTGAAGCGCCTCACGCAGTTTAGTGCTGGCCACCTTCCCCCCCCGACGCCACACCCGCCGCGTACGCCGAGCCTTAATGGCGTCGAATTGGCTTTGATTGGATTTTTTTTTTGATACGCCGACCCCGCCACGCTTTTTGATGGCGGATTAAAAAATAAATACAAAAAAAGTGGTCTGGGGCACGCGCGCACGTTGTTAGTGAGAGTCGGGGACGCACAGCAGGGGGGTTTTGCCAATTTAAGCGGGAGGCTGAAACTCTGTTTGGGTTTACCAGGTGTGATCACAGGAAATATAATGTTTTTATCTTTGGACGACATCTCATGTGGACCACAGAGTCTACAAGTCATTTTGATAGTAGGCTAATATAGACACTTACATCATGTGTTGTCTTCATTATTACACTTATATAAGACTTTTAAAGTCATTTTGATAGTAGGCTAATATAGACACTTACATCATGTGTTGCCTTCATTATAACACTTATATAATACTTTTAAAGTAATTTTGATAGTAGGCTAATATAGACACTTACATCATGTGTTGCCATCATTATAACACTTATATAAGACTTTTCAAGTAATTTCGATAGTAGGCTAATATAGACACTTACATCATGTATTGCCTTCATTGTAACCCGTATATACCACTTTTAAAGTCATTTTGATAGTAGGCTAATATAGACACTTACATCATGTGTTGCCTTCATTATAACACTTATATAAGACTTTAAAAGTCATTTTGATAGTAGGCTAATATAGACACTTACATCATGTGTTGCTTTCATTATAACACTTATATAATACTTTTAAAGTAATTTCGATAGTAGGCTAATATAGACACTTACATCATGTATTGCCTTCATTGTAACCCGTATATACCACTTTTAAAGTCATTTTGATAGTAGGCTAATATAGACACTTACATCATGTGTTGCCTTCATTATAACACTTATATAAGACTTTTAAAGTCATGTTGATAGTAGGCTAATATAGACACTTACATCATGTGTTGTCTTCATTATAACACTTATATAAGACTTTTAAAGTCATGTTGATAGTAGGCTAATATAGACACTTACATCATGTGTTGTCTTCATTATAAAACTTATATAAGACTTTTAAAGTCATTTTGATAGTAGGCTAATATAGACACTTACATCATGTGTTGTCTTCATGATAACACTTATATAAGACTTTTAAAGTCATTTTGATAGTAGGCTAATATAGACACTTACATCATGTGTTGCCTTCACTATACCACTTATATAAGACTTTTAAAGTTATTTTGATAGTAGGCTAATATAGACACTTACATCATGTGTTGCTTTCATTATAACACTTATATAATACTTTTAAAGTAATTTCGATAGTAGGCTAATATAGACACTTACATCATGTGTTGTCTTCATTATAACACTTATATAAGACTTTTCAAGTCATTTTGATAGTAGGCTAATATAGACACTTACATCATGTGTTGTCTTCATTATAACACTTATATAAGACTTTTAAAGTCATTTTGATAGTAGGCTAATATAGACACTTACATCACGTGTTGCCTTCATTATTACACTTATATAAGACTTTTAAAGTCATTTTGATAGTAGGCTAATATAGACACTTACATCATATGTTGTCTTCATTATAACACTTATATAAGACTTTTAAAGTCATTTTGATAGTAGGCTAATATAGACACTTACATCACGTGTTGCCTTCATTATTACACTTATATAAGACTTTTAAAGTCATTTTGATAGTAGGCTAATATAGACACTTACATTATGTGTTGTCTTACTTATAACACTCATATAAGTATTTTTAAAGTAATTTTGATAGTAGGTTAATATAGACACTTACATCATGTGTTGTCTTCATTATAACACTTATATTAGACTTTTAAAGTCATTTTGATAGTAGGCTAATATAGACACTTACATCACGTGTTGCCTTCATTATAACACTTATATAAGACTTTTAAAGTCATTTTGATAGTAGGCTAATATAGACACTTACATCATGTGTTGTCTTCATTATAACACTTATATAAGACTTTTAAAGTCATTTTGATAGTAGGCTAATATAGACACTTACATCACGTGTTGCCTTCATTATTACACTTATATAAGACTTTTAAAGTCATTTTGATAGTAGGCTAATATAGACACTTACATCATGTGTTGCCTTCATTATTACACTTATATAAGACTTTTAAAGTCATTTTGATAGTAGGCTAATATAGACACTTACATTATGTGTTGTCTTACTTATAACACTCATATAAGTATTTTTAAAGTAATTTTGATAGTAGGTTAATATAGACACTTACATCATGTGTTGCCCTCAGTATAACACTTATATAAAACTTTTAACCGCACCGTTTTATAAGCCGCGGGGTACAAAGCGTAGGGATAAAAAGTAGCGGATTACAGTTTTATTGTTTCTTCTGCTGTGTTTTTAACGTGTCCAAAATAAACTTCTACTACTACGACTGACAAAACAAGCCTTGTGACATTTTCACAGTGAAATGAACACTTTGTATCACATCGGAAGCGAGCGTTTGAGTCAGTGTGATTATTAATCACAAGATTTATTTTTGACTTTATTCAGCTTTACTTTGGTGTGTTTGCTGCAAAACTTCGTTCTGAACAAAAAAAAAAAAAAAAGCAGGGGCGGTCAAATGCGGACTGCAGGTACCTTTAATTTGGTCTGCGATACGACACCAGTTCAATAAGCAACATAATAAGGAGCGGCGAGTTCAGATAAAACAAAGTTAGCCAGTGATGTAATAGCTACCATTTTGTCGCCAACGAAAGTTACTCAACCAATAATTGTACTTTCAAGGTCTTTCGGCACATTATTTACTTATATTTACTTAATTACAAATTGAACAAATTACTCACAAAAAATTACAAATTTGTAAATGTACTTAAATGTACTTAATTGCCCGTAAGGACCAGATGAGTCGCCCGCTGGCCTGTTCTAAAAATAGCTCAAATAGCAGCACTTACCAGTGAACCGCCTCAAATTTTTTAAATTGAATTTATTTACTAGCAAGCTGGTCTCGCTTTGCTCCACATTTTTAATTCTAAGAGAGACCAAACTCAAACAGAATTTGAAAATCCAAGAAAATATTTGAAAGACTTGGTCTTCACTTGTTGAAATAAATTCATTTATTTTTTTTTACTTTGCTTCTTATAACTTTCAGAAAGACAATTTTAGAGAAAAAATACCACCTTAAAAATTATTTTAGGATTTTTAAACACATATACCTTTTTACCTTTTAAATTCCTTCCTCTTCTTTCCTGACAATTTAAATCAATGTTCAAATACTTAAAAAAATTTTTTGTAGGGAATAATAAATACATTTTAATGTAATTCTTTATTTTAGTTTCTGTTTTTCCGACGAAGAATATTTGTGAAATATTGCTTCAAACTTATTATGATTAAAATTCCCAAAAATTATTCTGGCAAATGTAGAAAATCTGTAAAATCAAATTTAAATCTTATTTCAAAGTCTTTTGAATTTCTTTTAAAATTTTTGTTCTGGAAAATCTAGAAGAAATAAAGATTTGTCTTTGTTAGAAATATAGCTTGGTCCAATTTGTTATATATTCTAACAAAGTGCAGATTGGGTTTTAACCTATTTAAAACATGTCATTAAAATTCTAAAAAATAGTTTTAATCAGGAAAAATTACTAATAATGTTCCATAAATTATTATTTTTATTATTTTTTTTAAACATTCGAATTAACTAGTTTTTCCCTTCATTTTTTTCGGTTGAATTTTGAATTTTAAAGAGTCGAAATTGAAGATAAACTATGTTTCAAAATTTAAAATTTTTATTTTTTTCATGTTTTCTCCTCTTTTAAACCGTTCAATTAAGTGTTTTTTTCATTCTTTATTCTCTTTAAAAAACCTTCCGTAAAAGGAAAAAAAATGTAGGCTGGAATGACAGACAGAAATACCAATGTTTTTATATATATATATAGATTTAATTATTAAAGGTAAATTGAGCAAATTGGCTATTTCTGGCCAATTATTTAAGTGTGTATCAAACTGGTAGCCCTTGACATTAATCAGTACACAAGAAGTAGCTCTTGGTTTCAAAAAGGCTGGTGACCCCTGAATTAAATTAATTAAATGACCCAATCCGAACAACCTTCCCTAGTCATGAAAAAAAAAGAAAACAGCACAAAAAGTCAACACAAATACGTCAAAATGCTCGTTGAACTTTGTGGATATTATTTTAAATTAAAAAAATAAATAAAAAAAATAAATAATTTAAATTGGTTCTATATGTTTCATTTGGGGCTTCACGGTGGCAGAGGGGTTCGTGCGTCTGCCTCACAATACGAAGGTCCCGCAGTCCTGGGTTCAAATCCAGGCTCAGGAACTTTCTGTGTGGAGTTTGCATGTTCTCCCCGTGAATGCGTGGGTTCCCTCCGGGTACTCCGGCTTCCTCCCACCTCCAAAGACATGCACCTGGTTGATTGGCAACACTAAATTGGCCCTAGTGTGTGAATGTTGTCTGTCTATCTGTGTTGGCCCTGCGATGAGGTGCCGACTTGTCCAGGGTGTACCCCACCTTCCGCCCGATTGTAGCTGAGATAGGCGCCAGCGCCCCCCGCTACCCCGAAAGGGAATAAGCGGTAGAAAATGGATGGATGGAAGGGCGCGCATATAAAAACAAATTGCCCCACCCCACTCATTCTTGTCCTTAAACAACTTGCACTGAGCCTGGTCTATAAAATCCGCTACACCTCCTTGATACCGAAGTACATGTCAAACTACTTCCTTAACGTAAATGACCGCCAGGGGGAGCTCCACAAACCAAGTTAAACCCAGATTCCGATCTAACAACAGGTGTAAAAGTAAGTGCATCTCTATATTCCTTCAAAACTGCTCTAAAACAACACCTCCAGGCAACTTCAACACTTTACTAATACCCTCCTCCATTCACATCCCATCTTCCCGGATTATAAACAACTCAAATGTACTCATTCTTATTTTATCTGAACTCACTATGTTCTCTGCTGGCTGTACATATCCTACTAAATAAGACCTACACTGTTTCAAAGTCCACATTTCTCTGTTGATGCGATTGTTGATGACTGAAGTTCTGATATCAACCACCCCCCAGATTGTAAATAATGTAAATAATTCAATGTATATACTATGATGATTAACTTGTATTATGCTGATAGTATATATTTGTACCATGAATTGATTAACGTGGACCCCCGACTTAAAGAAGTTGAAAAACTTATTGGGGTGTTACCATTTAGTGGTCAATTGTACGGAATATGTACTGTACTGTGCAATCTACTAATAAAAGTATCAATCAATCAATTGCCAAAACGGCGACAACTAGCGTACGTCCCGGGGTCCGAAAGACGGCGTGGTCTAATCTTGTTTGTCAGAACCAACCGAAGGGCCCCGTTGAGGGCGTGTGTGCCACTAATGACTTTATTGCTTGATAAGAAGACCTGCAGCTTCCATAAAACTACTAAATGCTTGACCTTGACTGGGCTTACTGTGCATAGGTTGCTGGCCTCGGGTAAGGTGACGTGCCCCAACCCCCCCAACCCCCCCGACACCCCCCTACACCCCTTACCCCTCCTCGCCCGCCGCTGAGCATGTGACCGCCAAGCTTTACGGCGATGATACTGATAATGTCGCAGCTATCAATTAATCTTTAATCTGGTTGGGGCAGATTAGTGCGTGAGTGGATAAACTCCAGACTGGCTGGAGACAATAAACACATGCAGTCAATAAAGCCGAAGGTGGGAGGGGAGCGACGTAGGTGAGAGGTGTTGGAGGTCAACGCCCAGGTTTTACTGCCTCGACTACATCTCGACCGGAAGTATTACGACAACGTAAAGTATATACGTTAGGTCAGGGGAAAAAAACACGGAGGCTATTTCAGAGTTAGTTTGTGACGAACCCCGGGATGCAGAGAACTAGGCAGGCATTTTGCAGGAAAACACGATTTAATATAAATACTAAAACAAGAACAAAGAAAAGGGGTACAACAAAAAGCGCAACAAACTAAAAGAGCTAGCGTGGGAGCGGGAAAACAAAAGGAGCTTAGCACGGGAGCTAGCAAAAACAAAAAGGAGCCTAGCGTGGAAGCTAGCAGGTAGCGAGCAGGAAAACAGAAGTCGACAAATTGAAAAGCAGGGAACCAAAGATGGTAAGCTACAAACTGCTACCAAAATATAGCTTACCGCTACGCTACATGACACGACACGAGCGACAATACAGAATTGACAATAATCCAGCACTAACTGGATGGGAAGACAGGTCTAAATAGGAGCCGGGCTGATTGACACCAGGTGTGGCCAGGTGCCAATCAGCCGCAGCTGAGGGGACACAGCACTCAGGGAGAAAGACAGGAAACAGACAAAATAAGAACACTGGACAGGAACTAAAGACAGGAAATACTATGGGACGGCATAGCTCGGTTGGTAGAGCGGCCGTGCTAGCAACTTGAGGGTTGCAGGTTCGATTCCCGCTTCCGCCATCCTAGTCACTGCCGTTGTGTCCTTGGGCAAGACACTTTACCCACCTGCTCCCAGTGCCACCCGCACTGGTTTAAATGTAACTTAGATATTGGGTGTCACTATGTAAAGCGCTTTGAGTCACTTGAGAAAAGCGCTATATAAATATAATTCACTTCACTTCACTTCACTACACACACACAGAGATAAAACTAAAACAAAAACAAACTGGCACCACAACGGATCGATACAACGTCTGCATTACTGAAGACGCCGCACGGATCCACTCTTCCCTCACTCCTGAACAAGACTCCGAGGTACTTGAACTCCTCAAATCGGGGCAGGGTCTTGGTGGCACTCCACCCTTTTCCGGGCGAGAACCATGGACTCGATTCCCAACTCAGATGCGAACCGACCCGGTGAGAGCTGAAGATCCTGGCCGGATGATGAGTTGTTGCCAAAGACCCAGGCACACTCCAGAGGTCTGCCGGAGGCCTGATGCCTTGCTCGAGGACTAGAGACGGATGGATGCGGAGGACGGGAAGGACGGAGGCAAGAGAGTTATGAGGTTGCACCCGGGGGGGTTCATTCATTCATTCATTCCTCACCGGCAGTTTTCATGCGGCCTGGCGGTAGCGGGCTAGTTAAAAGGGAATATGTTGATGGTGGGCGTCGGCCCTCGTACATCAAGGGGCAGTTTGTCCCCGCCCACTACAGGAACACGGCGGGCGGGTTAAAGCCGTGATGGATGGGAGGCGGTCGGAAAAGAGCCACTCAGAATAATCGCAAATCCAGTGTGGGGATCGGACGATGACCTCTCCCCACTCGTCGTGAGGGATGTTCATCTTATATATTGACTGTATTCTACCCAACGTAGTCCCCTCTGGTAAGACTCAGGACTTTGGGAAGGCCATTGGAACACCCAACCGCGCCCAAGACCCAACCTCCGGGCTGATTATTTGAGCTCGTCCTGAAGAATTTGGAGGTAATCCTCCTTTTTCATTGTCCCATTTACTCTCTGTAAAGCCCCAGAGCATAATACTACCACCACCATATTTGGCGGTAGGCATTGTGTTCCTGGGATTAAAGGCATCACCTTTCTTGGGTGGGTATTGTGGCCAAACAACTCCATTTTTTTTTCATCCGACCATATAACTTTCCTCCAGAAGGTCTTATCTATGTCTACCTTTTGAAGATAGACCCATAATAAATTCATAAAAGAACCAAACTTCATGAATGTTTTCTGGGGACCAACAATATGTGCTTTGATGTGTGTTTGGGGTCTTTGTCCAGATGGAACACCCAACAACAAGATCCTGGTTTAATTTTTGACCACTCCTCTTGACAAAATTGGTGCAGTTAAGCTAAATTTTCTGACATGGACTTGTTTCTTCAGCATTGTCCACACGCTTTAGTCAGGACTTTGGGAAGGCCATTCCTAAAACCTTCATTCTAGCCTGATTTAGCCATTCCTTTACCACTTTTGAGGTCATTGTCCTGTTGGAACACCCAACTGTGCCCAAGACCCAACCTTCGGTCTGATGATTTTAGCTTGCCCTAAAGAATTTGGAGGTAATCCACCTTTGTCATTGTCCCATTTACTCTCTGTAAAGCCCAAAACAGGCCCAGAGCATAATACTACCACCACCATACTTGACAGTAGGCATAGTGTTCCTAGGTTTAAAGTCCTCACCTTTCTTCTCCTAACATATTGCTGGGTATTGTGGCCAAACAACTCCATTTTTGTTTCATCTGACCACAGAACTTTCCTCCAGAAGGTCTTATCTATGTCTACCTTTTGAAGATAGACCCATAATAAATTCATAAAAGAACCAAACTTCATGAATGTTTTTTGGGGACCAACAATATGTGCTCTGACGTGTGTTTGGGGTCTTTGTCCAGTTGGAACACCCAACAACTGGTTTAATTTTTGGCCACTCCTCTTGACAAAATTGGTGCAGTTCAGCTAAATTTTCTGACATGGACTTGTTTCTTCAGCATTGTCCAAACCTTTAAGTCAGGACTTTGGGAAGTCGATTCTTAAAACCTTAATTTTAGCCTGATTTAGCCATTCCTTTACCACTTTTGAGGTCATTGTCCTGTTGGAACACCCAACCCCGCCCAAGACCCAACTTCCGGGCTGATGATTTTAGCTTGTTCTGAAGAATTTTGATAAGTTTTCATTAACCCATTTACTCTCTGTAAAGCAGCAGTTCCATTGGCAGCAAAAACAGGCCCAGAGCATAATACTACCACCACCATACTTGACGGTAGGCCTAGTGTTCCTAGGATTAAAGGCCTCACCATTTCTCATCCAAACATATTGCTGGGTATTGTGGCCAAACAGGACAAACTGATGATTTTATCTCGTCCTAAAGAATTTGGAGGTAATCCTCCTTATTTCATTGTCCCGTTTC
The DNA here is from genome assembly GCF_033978795.1 of Nerophis ophidion. Classification (NCBI taxonomy): domain Eukaryota; kingdom Metazoa; phylum Chordata; class Actinopteri; order Syngnathiformes; family Syngnathidae; genus Nerophis; species Nerophis ophidion. The sequence goes on from NC_084638.1 coordinate 8,830,446, forward strand.
AAAGTGTCGGTAAAAGTAGCGTCGGAATTTACGGCATTTAGGTTTTATTTTGTATTAAGACACAACAGTAAACACAGACAAACAAAAATGAGTAGCATAATTATAAGTTCTTCATCCTTAATATCACTTGATAAAAGTGTCCGTTTTCTTGAAAGACCTTCTACGTGTCTTTATTATCGACCGTTCCTTGTCCCCAGTCCCTGCCCGGCACTGGTCCAGCTGTGGATCCCGGCGTACCACGGAGTTGGGGGAACAAAAGGGGCCTTCCAGTGAGCGGGTCTATATAAGGCAAACAAAAGGTTCATTATCGGCGGATCACAATAGAGTCTACTGTCCTGCTCGCATCCGAGCACTTCATGGGACGGTCCCAGAAACAAAGAGATGAGCGAGACGGGAAGAAGACTGAAGTGTGGGGCTGACATATAGATAAAGAGGTAGAGTTAGCTTACTTCAGAATCAGAAGAGTTTATATTGCCATTGTTCGGGTTCACAAACTAGGAATTTTACCTGGCACAATGGCTATCAGATCTTGTTATTGTTCAGAGGGGAAGAAACTGTTCAGGTGACGGGAGGTAAGGGTCTAGATGGACCCTAGTCTCCTCCCTGAGGGGAGAAGGGAGAATAGTTCGTGACCACGGTGAGAAGAGTCAGCTGTGATCCGACCCAGACGCCTCCTGGTCCTGGAGGAGAACAGGTTCTGGAGGGGTGGGAGTTGGCAGCCAATCACTTTCTCATGCTTGTCCCGGACTGTGGCGCCGGGGAACCACACGGTGATGGACTTGATGATGGCTGAGTAGAACAACATCAATCGGTCGGTTGGTGGAGAAGGCCTGGCTCTCAGTCTCCGTTCTGAATCATCCCAAAGGTGTTCTATCAGTTCAGTTCAGGACTCTGTGCAGGCCACTCAAGTTCATCCACACCCAGACTCCGTCATCCATGTCTTTACGGACCTTGCTCATGTTGGAAGAGGAAGGGGGTGGCTCGGAACTGTTCCTACAAAGTTGGGAGCATGGAATTGTCCAAAATGCTTTGGTATCCGAGCAGTACGGTGGAACACAAGTTAGTGCCTCCGCCTCACAATACGAAGGTCCTGAGTAGTCCTGAGTTCAATCCCGGGCTCGGGATCTTTCTGTGTGGAGACTGCATATTTTCCCTGTGACTGCGTGGGTTCTCTCCTGGTACTCCGGCTTCCTCCCACTTCCAAAGACATGCACCTGGAGATAGGCCCCTCCCACCTCCAAAGACACGCACCTGGGGATAGGTTGATTGGCAACACTAAATGGTCCCTAGTGTGTGAATGTTGTTTGTCCATCTGTGTTGGCCCTGCGATGAGGTGGCGACTTGTCCTGGGTGTAGCCCGCCTTCCGCCCGATTGCAGCTGAGATAGGCTGCAGCAGCCCCGCAACCCCGAACGGGTCAAAGGGTAGTAAATGGATGGATGGATGGATGGATGGGCTTTGGTATTCAAAGTTCCTTTCGCTGGAACTAACTCCACACCATAATTCCTCCTCCACCAAATTTCACTGCAGTCCAAAATGCACAGTTCTCATGGTAACCTCCAAACCCAGGCCGATCCATCGGAAATTTGACGACTGGATTTGTTGCACAGGTGGCATCCTATGACTGGAAATGATTGATTAGGACACCTGATTCCGATCATTCGGACGGTTGGCCATTTTTGGCAATATCGTGTATTTCGGTCCCAGAGAGAGAAAGGTGGAACGAGGGATGAGAGAAACAGTCCAAAGAGGATCAGGGTTGTTCGGGCAGTCAGGCGGAATAAGAGAATAGGGTGACACGGACACCTGGAATGGAATCGGCTGGAGTCATCAGCGGGTCTTGTAAGGGAAGAATGTACATCAAGCTTCCAATCATCAGGCCTGAAAATTGCTCTGAGATTTGAGTCCCCAGACGATGTGCGCGTGCATCCAGAGAGACCATTCCCAGCCCCTGTCATCCCTGTGCTATTACCGCCCCTCGGTCTGGGTCCGACCCTTCATCCTATACCATCTTGGGATCTGTGGGCTAAAGCTCATTGTTTGGAACTCCACCCCGCCCCATCCCGAAAGAAAGAAAGAAATTAAAAAAAAAACCCGTGTCTGTCACTAAAACCTGCACTCAAGTAAGTGTTGTCGGCTGTTAGGCAAGACCGAGGGAAGGGTACTCGAAGAGATTGCGGAGAAACACAGTGAGTAAACAGACGGAAGGTTAATGCGCCAGCAGAAACCATTTCAGTCTGTTTAATTCTCTATTGATCTGAGCTGTGGGATCTGTCCGTTCAGGGTGTGCGTCTGGGGGAGAGAACCTGCCCACCGGTCTCACTGCGAGGCGGCACACCCACCACCACCCATGAATTCATTAAACACCACGCGGTGCTTTGCTACTGTGCCACCTCGACGGAATTCAACCTTTCTCCCGCATCAGTGCAGACATTTCAAGCTGAAAGCGCAAAGGACATTTTAAAGTGGCCATCTTTGATCTAAGACATTTTACAAAACCACAAGCTGTGTTTATGTCGGACCGGGTGTGTCCGAACTACGGCATGAGTTCAATAGAACACCACGGAACACTCTCGAATTAATATCAAATAGCAGATTGTCCCTGAATTATAGAGATTTGCCACAATCTTGAGGGAATCGTCAGTGATACAGGTCATGGACCCTACGAAGAAATGTATTCCTACAACTCAATGCAAACAACCTTCCCTAGTCATGGTACAAAATAAATTAAAACATGCGACGAACATAAATATAAACAAACATGGTCACACATTACACAACCTGCTCATTGAACATATACACATATTTATGTATATATATGTGTGTGTGTGTGTGTGTGTGTGTGTGTGTGTGTGTGTGTGTGTGTGTGTATATATTCATATATATATACACATATACATATATATAGACATATATATGTATATATACATATATATACACACACATATATACATACATATTATTATATATATATGTATACATATATATATGAACATATGTATATATGTATACATCCATCCATCCATCTTCTACCGCTTATTCCCTTTTTGGAGTCGCGGGGGGCGCTAGCGCCTATCTCAGCTACAATCGGGCGGAAGGCGGGGTACACCGTGGACAAGTCGCCACAGGTATACATATATATTTAAATATATATATATATACATATATTTACATATACATGTATATGTATATATATACACATATATATGTATATAT
>NC_084638.1:8836160-8838660 GCF_033978795.1 Nerophis ophidion
TGCTAACACACACACACACACACGCGCACACACACACACACACACACACACACACACACACACACACACACACACACACACACACGTTTATGTAGTTCGTACCTTCTGGGGACCTGAGAAAAATGCCTACCTCTTTAGGACCAGCCTTTCTAGATATATAAAGAAGTGTATTTACAACATTAATAATATATACATACTATGCAAATATTTAAGAAAAAGCTTTGGAATTTCACCAGAAAAAGGTCACAATTTCATAAAAAAATGTTTTAAATTTTGGCAGTGTTATAATAAAAGTCGTCATTTTACTCGACGCAAGTCAGAATTTAACAAGAAAAACTGAACATTTGTGCAATATTAGGATAAAAGTTGGAATTTTACTCAATAACAGTCGCAGTTTTACAAGAAGAAGCTTAAAATTGTTGGCAATTTTCTGAAAAGAGTCGTAATTATACTCGACAAAAGTCGCAATTTTATAAGAAAAGGTGGTAGAACGTGATGTTGCCAGGACGAAGAACAGAAACAGACCGCTTAAATAGCAGTGACATAATCAGTGAAAACAGGTGCGAGACATGAGGACGTGTGAAAACTAATGAGTTGCTACGGTAACAAAACAAACCAGGAAGTACAAAAACAGGAGCGGAGTATCCAAAAAACAAAAAGAACATAACTAAAACAAAACATGATCACAGATATACACACACACAAACACTCATGTAGTTCGTACCTTCTGGGGACCTGATAAAAATGCCTACCTCTTTAGGACCAGCCTTTCTAGATATATAAAGAAGTGTATTTACAACATTAATAATATATACATACAATGCAAATATAAAAAAAAGCTTGTTGTGATAAATGAGTTGGAATTTCAAAAGAAAAAGGTCACAATTTCACAAAAAAAACTTGGAATTATGGCAGTTATAATAAAAGTCGTCATTTTACTCGACGCAAGTCAGAATTTGACAAGAAAAACTGAACATTTGTGCAATGATATGACAAGAGTTGGAATTTTACTCAATAACAGTCGCAGTTGTACAAGAAAAAGCTTAAAATTGTTGGCAATTTTATGAAAAGAGTCGTAATTATACTCGACAAAAGTCGCAATTTTATAATTAAACTTAAAACTTAAACAGGAGCGGAGTGTCCGAAAAACTAAAAGAACATAAACAAAACATGATCACAGACATACACACACACAAACACTCATGTAGTTCGTACCTTGTGGGGACCTGAGAAAAATGCCTACCTCTTTAGGACCAGCCTTTCTAGATATATAAAGAAGTGTATTTACAACATTAATAATATATACATACTATGCAAATATTAAAAAAAAAAGCTTGTTGTGAAAAATGAGTTGGAATTTCACAAGAAAAAGGTCACAATTTCATAAGGAAAACTTTGAATTTTGGCAGTTTTATGATAAAAGTCGTCATTTTACTCGACGCAAGTCAGAATTTGACAAGAAAAACTGAACATTTGTGCAATATTAGGATAAAAGTTGGAATTTTACTCAATAACAGTCGCAGTTTTACAAGAAGATGCTTAAAATTGTTGGCAAATTTATGAAAAGAGTCGTAATTATACTCGACAAAAGTGGCAATTTTATAAGAAAAGGTGGTAGAACGTGATGTTGCTAGGATGAAGAACAGAAACAGACCGCTTAAATAGCAGTGACATAATCGGTGAAAACAGGTGCGAGACATGAGGACGGGTGAAAACTAATGAGTTACTACGGTAACAAAACAAACCAGGAAGTGCAAAAACAGGAACGGAGTGTCCAAAAAACAAAAAGAACATAAACAAAACATGATCACAGACATACACACACACAAACACTCATGTAGTTCGTACCTTCTGGGGACCTGAGAAAAATGCCTACCTCTTTAGGACCAGCCTTTCTAGATATATAAAGAAGTTTATTTACAACATTAATAATATATACATACTATACAAATATTTAAAAATAAGCTTGTTGTGAAAAATTAGTTGGAATTTCACCAGAAAAAGGTCACAATTTCATAAGGAAAACTTTGAATTTTGGCAGTTTTATGATAAAAGTCGTCATTTTACTCGACGCAAGTCAGAATTTGACAAGAAAAACTGAACATTTGTGCATTTTGATAAAAGTTGGAATTTTACTCAATAACAGTCTCAGTTTTACAAGAAAAGCTTAAAATCTTTGGCAATTTTATGAAAAGAGTCGTAATTATACTCGACAAAAGTCACAATTTTATAAGAAAAGGTGGTAGAACGTGATGTTGCCAGGATGAAGAACAGAAACAGACCGCTTAAATAGCAGTGACTTAATCAGTGAAAACAGGTGCGAGACATGAGGACAGGTGAAAACTAATGAGTTGCTATGGTAACAAAACAAACCAGGAAGTGCAAAAGCAGGAACGGAGTGTCCAAAAAACAAAAGAACATAACTAAAACAAAACATGACACACAGACATACACACACACAAACACTCATGTAGTTCGTACCTTCTGGAGACCTGAGAAA
>NC_084638.1:8846160-8858660 GCF_033978795.1 Nerophis ophidion
AAAACACTAGAAAGAGAGTTTGAACATATTAATATATTTAAATACATACTATAATGTTTAAACCGTGTTTCAAACGCCTTCTTTCTCCTTCTCGTCGCCAGAACTTTGTTTCAATGTTCACATATTTCCTTTAATGCTTCCTTTCATTTAATATCTGCATTTTACCTTTTCACTCTACGGGTCAGCGATTGGTTAATGCTCCGTTAATTTACTTCGGTCTCCTTTTGCCATTCCCTCTCCATTTTACACACACACACTGAACACACACACACACACACACACACACACACACACACACACACACACTGACACAGTGATTGATTGAATAAACAGCTGTCAGGGGTTGGAGATAACCTCTCCAGCATCCCACTGCTGTGTCTTTCAGACAGACACGCGCGCCAAGGTCCCAGGAGTAAAACCCACATTACACATGCTGATGCACACACACACACACACACACACACACACACACACACACACACACACACACACACACACACACACACACAGATAATCAGATCACCATTTATCAGGAGATCTTTAAAAGCAGTCAGCTGATGATTTATGACGTGCTAATTTCTCTGCCCTTTTCCTGATAGGTTTTTTTTTTCCTATATCCGACCTTAAAATGTAAACACTTGACTTTTTTTTTTTTTTAAGCCCATTTAGTTTAAGTCGGTTTTTCTTAACTTGTTGTTGAGCAGCCGAAAAAAATGTTTTCAGCTGTAATGCACTTTTCCACCACTTGTGGCAGCAATGAGAATATCAAAGAGAGAGAAGAAGACTGGAGATAAGGTCATAGAGGTTTTGAAGCGCAAAAAAATATGACTAAAGTGGTGAAGCTGTATTTTCATTTGTATTTTCATTCATTTATTTACATTATTTTTTATTATAATCATACTTATAATTAATTATATTATATGTTAAATGATTATATATTTTTATTAATTTAGTTAATATGTTGTCGGTCTATGTGTGTTGGCCCTGGGATGATGATATTTTCATTAATTTATTTACATTATATTATATCATATTATATTATTATCATAATATTTTATTATGATAATTATACTTATAATTGATTAATTATACTTATAATTGATTAATTATCCATCCATCCATTTTCTACCGCTTATTCCCTTTTTGGGGTCGCGGGGGGGCGCTGGCGCCTATCTCAGCTACAATCGGGCGGAAGGCGGGGTACACCCTGGACAAGTCGCCACCTCATCGCAGGGCCAACACAGATAGACAGACAACATTCACTTATATTATATATTCAATAATTATATATTTTTAATCAATTTAGTTAATATGTTGTCGGTCTATGTGTGTTGGCCCTGCGGTGATGATATTTTCATTAATTTATTTACATTAAATTTTCTCATATTATATTATTATCATAATATTTTATTATTATAACTATACTTATAATTAATTGATGGTATATTAAATAATTATATGTTTTTTATTCATTAGTATGTTGTCTCTCTATGTGTGTTGGCCCTGCAATTATGATATTTTCATTAATTTATTTACATTATTTTATTATAATATTTATTATTATAATCATACTTATAATCAATTATATTCTATGTTAAATAATTATATATTTTTATTAATTTAGTTAATATGTTGTCGGTCTATGTGTGTTGGCCCTGCGATGATGATATTTTCATTAATTTATTTACACTAAATTTTCTCATATTATATAATTATCATAATATTTTATTATTATAACTATACTTATAATTATTTAATGGTATATTAAATAATTATATATTTTTTATTAATTAGTATGTTGGCCCTGCAATTATGATATTTTCATTAATTTATTTACATGATATCATATTATATTATCATAATATTTTATTATTATTACTATACTTATAATTATTTATATCATATTATATATTAAATAATTGTATAATTTTTTTATTAATTTAGTTAGTATGTTGTCTGTCTATGTGTGTTGGCCCTGTGGTTAGGTGGCGACTTGTCCGAATTCAGCTGAGATAGGCTCCAGCGACCCCAGAAGGGACAAGCGGTATAAAATGGATGGATAGTTAGTATTAAAAAACTTTATTTATTTTTTTTTACAAATAATAATCAACTTAGAATGTCATGGCTGCAACATGTGCCAAAGTAGTTGGGAAAGGGCATGTTCACCACTGTGTTACATCACCTTTTCTTTTAACAACACTCAATAAACGTTTGGGAAGTGAGGAAAGTAATTGTTGAAGCTTTGAAAGTGGAATTCTTTCCCATTCTTGTTTTATGTAGAGCTTCAGTCCTTCAACAGTCCGGGGTCTCCGCTGTCCTATTTTACGCTTTTACATTTTCCATGGGAGACAGGTCTGGACTGCAGGCGGGCCAGAAAAGTACCCGCACTCTTTTTTTTACTAGGCCACGCTGTTGTAACACGTGCTAAATGTGGCTTGGCTTTGTCTTGCTGAAATAAGCAGGGGCGTCCATGAAAAAGAAGCAACATATGTTGTTCCAAAACCTGTATGTACCTTTCAGCATTAATGGTGCCTTCACAGATGTGTAAGTTACCCATGCCTTGGGCACTAATGCACCCCCATACCATCACACATGCTGGCTTTTACACTTGGCGTCAATAACGGTCTGGATGGTTCGCTTCCCCTTTGGTCCGGATGACACGATGTCGAATATTTCCAAAGTCCACTTTGCATCAGTCCATCTTAGATGATTTCGAGCCCAGAGAAGCCGGCGGCGTTTCTGGATGTTGTTGATAAATGGCTTTGGCTTTGCATAGTAGAGCTTTAACTTGCACTTACAGACGTAGCGACCAACTGTATTTAGTGACAGTGGTTTTCTGAAGTGTTCCTGAGCCCATGTGGTGATATCCTTTAGAGATCGATGTTGGTTTTTGATAGGGATGGAAGATCACGGTCATTCAATGTTGGTTTCCGGCCATGCCGCTTACGTGGAGTGATGTCTCCAGATTCTCTGAACCTTTTGATGATATTATGGAGCGTAGATGTTGAAATCCCTAAAATTTCTCGCAATTGCACTTTGAGAAAGGTTGTTCTTAAACTGTTTGACTATTTGCTCACGCAGTTGTGGACAAAGGGGTGTACCTCGCCCCATCCTTTCTAGTGAATTTTTTGGGAAGCTGTTTTTATACCCAATCATGGCACCCACCTGGTCCCAATCAGCCCGCACACCCGTGAGATGTTCCAAAATAAGCGTTTGATGAGCATTTCTCAACTTTATCAGTATTTATTGCCACCTTTTCCCAATTTCTTTGTCACCAGTTGTTGGCATCAAATTCTAAAGTTAATGATTATTTGAACATCAAATATGTTGTCTTTGTATTCCGTTTATATTTACATCCAACACAATTTCTGTACACATATATATAGTATTCCTTAACACACTTTCGCACACCTCGCCCTTCCTTGATCCTCCCATCCAGCCGTCTCCTGACCCCCCGCCTCTGCACCGGGCCGACATTTCATTTGCTTTCGTAAAAAGCGCCGCGCCCCCCCACCCCCCCGGGGGAACGGGGCCCAGGGCAGGATAGTGAAAGAGCCCGGTGATGAGTTTTGAGCTGGGCGTGGAGGAATGCTATTTAAAAGTGCCATGCATCACTGTCAGGGCGGGGGGAACATGCAAAGCGCCTTCGCCCCGGGTGCGGCGGAACGGGAACCGGGTGGCAAACTGAAGTTGACCCCCGTTCCATTTCATCAAACGTCCTCGGAATGAGCCAGAAAGACCATTTTGCACTCACACGGAAGCAACAATCAAGATAGTGTCGAGCCTACTTAAGTCACAACTCACTTAAGAAAAATACATATCATCTCTCTGAGAGACCTCACCCCTTCTAGTCCCCGGTTTTGGGCGTTATAGGCCCCATATTTGCCATTATGGAGATGATGGCTTTGCCGGGGCCCCTCACCTCACCTCGCATCGTGGACGGGGGGGGGGAGTGGAAATGAAGGCTGACACCTTGGCAGGATTTATTTGATTGCAGATGCGAGGAGGTGTCGTTCCGGCGAGATAAGACGAACCCCCCCCCCCACCACCCCCCCCCCCCCCCCCCCCCCCGCCCGAACCCCTTGGGGCTAAGTAAAAAGAAGAGGTGCAGAACGGCGAAGGAAAATGGAAAGACATAACAAGCGGAATAGGAAAGAAAGTAAAAAGGACGTGATGGAGGGGAATCAGAAGTGGCCCTCTTTCCCTTTTCCGGGAATCAAATCAAGTTCCCCTTATCGCGCATTATTTGAAGAGGTTATCGGGCGCTGTAATGCGGTTACGTGGCGGGCGGCGGCTGAGAGATTTCCTTGTTTACCGATGTTGGCGGGTGTTACGGCTAACCGGCCCGGGGAAAAAGACGGGTAAGCGCACGTAAACGCTTGATGCGTGTCAGAAAACTCATTTACGGGAACAGCCGGGATTGGGGTGTGTGGGGGTTGGGGGGCGGTGGATGGGCGGTTGCAAGAGTGTTTGTTTACACCAACACGAGGAGAAGATGTTCAAGGGCAGAAAAACGGTTTCTACATGTTTTTAAATCCAAACGGGATGCGGTGTTGCTGTGGGTTTGGTGTTTTGCCGGGGGGTGTATGTGCTAGGTTCTGGCACCAAAAGCTTGAGATACATTAACCATGCGGTCGTTGTCGCAATCGAAAAGAAATGTCGTATTTCCTTGATTTGCCGCCGGGGCGCTAATTAATTCTAAACCTCTTCTCACTCCGGCGCTTACCAAAGGCATGCGGTAAATTTAGGCCTGCGCTTATAAATTTGAGTGTGATGTAAGGATACCATCATGAAAACCACATTTAATAAAAATAGCAGCTCCTTCTGATCAAACGCATCGATAACTTTTTTATAGAAGTCTTCCTTATCTTTCTTCAGTTTTAAAAGTCTCTTTTATCTTCCTTTATCACCTCCTGCTTCGATTAAAAGTCCAGTTTAGAAAAGTGTTTTATTTTAGATATGTAATCCTCCATGTTAAAAGTGCGAGCGATAGGAAAAAATTAACGATCGCTGCTTGTTGTCACTTCTTCTGCAGCCGAGTAGTCGCAAGAAGGCTCACTAGCGCCCTCTACCACCACGAGGCGGGAGTCATTTAATGACTCCTATTTGACACACGCAGCTACGGTATATTAATAAAACATAGCTGCTTACTGTTCTTTTTAGCATATTCAATAGCTTGGACCTTAAATCCTACTGAATAGCTCTTAATCTTCTTCCCGTTATGCGATTTCAAATGATTGAAATCAGCCTCCTCCATTTTGAAAATGATGACAGGTGAAGTGTCACTCGTGACGTGACCAGTTTGACCCGGTGGAAATTCTAGGACTATGCTAATTATTTTGCGAAACGAGTTTGACCCGGCAGTAATTCTAGGCAGGCGCTTACTATATACCCGGCGGCAATTCGAGGAAATATGGTAAGTCCCAACGATAGTCACACACTCACTAGGTGTGGTGAAATTATCCTCTGCATTTGACCCATCTCCGTGAATTGAATGTGTTGTGCATAGATGGTCTCCCAAAGCTTTGGATTAAAATATCAAAATAAGATGCTCTGTCTGGGATTCATTTAAAACTATCTTATGTGTCATCGAAAGAACCTCGGGGGTGACCGGCGGAAGAACTGGTCCTAAGGCAACAATATGCACGAAGGCGGCATGGATCGGGCCGGTGAATGCAGGATTGGGCTCAATGTACAAAAAGATCCTGTATTTCCAGAGAGGCGGGGTGGATGAAAGTGAAGGGATGACACGCAAGGCAGGTCATTAAACGGGATTTGAACGGCAGCGTTGTGAGTACACGGCGCGCCTCTTAGCCCATCGAGCCGCGAGGGCACCCCCCCATGCTTTTTTTTTATCCGCGCTCCCATTGAGCTGACAATCCCTGTCCTCGCCGGAGGTCGCCTTTTACCTCGACCCATTGTGTTCCCTGACCGGGAGCCTGGCCGCTATCTGGCATCTATTGATTAGCACTTCATCTGGACCCTGGCAACAAGCGGATGGAGGTGCTCCACGTGTGAGGCATGGAGGCCACGCTTTGTGCAACAGAGAGGGAAAGATTGATGGCGACAAATGGCCCTAGGGCCGCGCCTTGGACAGCCCTCAATCTATGGTGTTTCTATGCAAGAACTGCTGATGTGAGGGATGCCAATGTTAAGAAAAAGCAGGGACGATCGATAAAAAATAACAAATAAAACAATATATTTTAAATAAAAATATAATGAATAAAATGGATTTAAAAAATACAAAATTAATTGAAAACATAAGACATAAAAAATGGTCGTGTAAAAGCCGTAGGAAGAAAGCGTGAAAGCGGTGTCCACGTGAGTTTGAGGAGTGCCAGCATCATGAGTCGGGGCAGCGCGGGGACAATTGAAAGAAGACAAAAAAAAGGAGCAGATAATCCATCTGGCCACATTAGCGGGGAATCGGGCCCGCACTCCATCACGGCTGTCAGGGACGCACACCTCCTAACCCCCTCGCCTCCGTCCACGTGCGCATCCAGCCCTTCTGCCCTCAACTATCTCCGCACTAAAAAGTCCTGTCAGCCCCATTTCCTTGTTATTGTCCCGCCCACCTCCATCCACCTACCTCCACCTCCACCAAAGCACCTTTGTCGTGCGCCTGAACTCTGCCTCCCGCATTAATCATCTTTAAGGCCCGTGTGCCACATCAACAACACCCGCTCTCCTTCTCTTCTCCCTCTCCTGGATTTATCTCTCCATTTCCCTCCCCATCATTCACTTTCCCCTCTGGGAATTTCTGACAGCCATAGGGGGGGGGAAACAAGTAAAAAGGAGAAAAAAGGAAGTGACAGAAAAAAAACCCTGAAAAATGACCGTTTTAAAAACTCTTTGTTGACGCTGCATTGTTTTGTGCACGTCACTGAAAAAAATAAGCCACACCCACTAAATTTCAGGAGAAAAACAAATGTTTCCATACATAAGACGCACCTGGACTATAAGCCGCATGCAATATACAATATCTAATGAGTTATTTACAAAGAAATGTTTATTTACATACCTTACTTGTTTACAAAGAGTGTCTGTAGCAAGGCAGTAAAACGGCGGATCAAACAAAATAGAAGCCAGCTCTCCAATCAGCTAAACAGACTCAAAAAAACGGTGACGTTTTGGTGAGCTTACTTAGGGATTTGTGAAACTGAAACGATACAAAAAGAACACCTTTGTAAGTTAATAATGCTAACACAGCATTATGCTAGCTGCATTACGTTACGATAGCATGTGCAAATACGCATAAAAATGTTCTTACAGGTGTCACATGTGTTTTAGTTAGATTGTAAAACTTACAAACCTATGCTCTGAAGGATTAATGAGGAATATGTACGAGTAGAAACGCTATGGAGTGGCAAAAGACGAAATGGCGGGAACTTGTCCAGAAAATGGCGCCGCCTTTTTCAGTGTATTTGCTTGTTTTTTTTAACTATTGTGTTAGGGTTGTCAGTGAAAACAAACCCACACATAAGCCACACCGTTCCGTAAGCCGCAGGGTTCAAAGAGTGGGGAAATTTTTTTTGCTGCTTATTGTCTGGTATTTACGGTACTTTTTTGAAGCACCACTACGTCTCATGACATCTGCACAAAATCCCGCCTTTGGTCCTGTGTCCGCCTGTCAGAGTGCCGTTGTAACTTAATAACGCTAACACAGACACTCGTAAACGTGTTAGCATTATGCTAACTGCCTTACATTACGATAGCACGTGCAAATACGCAGGAAAACGCTCCTACAGGCGTCACATGTGTTTTAGTCATATTGTAAAACTTACAAACTTTTGCTCGGAGTGACAAATGAGGAATCCGTACGAGTAGGAACGCTATGGATAGCCAGGGGGGCGAAACAACACTTCCACTATTTACCCAGAAACATGTTGTAAAATGTTTTTTTACATACCTTTTTACATAAGGCAGTAAAACGGCGGATCAAACAAAACATCGTCATGGATCCCGCTAGCTGCGCGAGCTAGCTCTCCAATCGGCTAAACAGACTCAATAACGCCACGGTGATGTTTTGGTGAGGAATTTGTGAAAAAACTGAAACAACACAAAAAAAAAAAAAAACGCCGTTGTAAGTTAATAACGTTTACACGGGGACTGATAAACGTGTTAGCGTCATGCTAGCTGCATTACGTTTCGATAGCACGTGCAAAAACGTATGGAAAACGCTGCTACGGGCGTCGCACATGTGTTTTAGTTATATTGTAAAACTAACAAACGTTGTTCGGAGCGATGAATGCGGAATATGAACAAGTAGAAACGCTATGGATGGAACGGCACTTCTACTTCCGGTTCGAAGCTATAAACAGCAGGAATTCGCATTCAAGCACACGCAGTGAGCTAACTCGTCCACAAGATGTCGCCACAGCACACACAATAACACACTCTATTGAATTAGCCGCACTGTCTTGTGAGCCGCAGGGTTCAAAGCGTAGGGAAAGTTGGCGGCTTAAACACTACATTGCCAAAAGTACTTGGCCACCCAGCCAAATGATGAGAATCAGGTGTCTTCATCACTTGGCCCGGCGTATCAAATCAAGCACTTGGGCCCGGAGACTGTTTCTACAAAGATTAGTGAAAGAATGGGCCGCTTTCAGTGATTTCCAGCGTGGAACTGGAAAAAAAGAAAAGAAAATTATAGCTGCAAGCAGCGATGGACGGGGAACGACTTTTGCTGGTGTTTCCTGCCTTTTACCCATTCAACATATCTTTACCTGCACATTACCTACCTTCTCTGCATTGTGTGGTCACGCTGGTGCTTCCTGCTTTTAAGCGGCCATCTTCAGACGGCTCGTAAAGTCAAAACCGGAGCAGTTATTAAAACTCTTTTCGCAACTTTTAATCAGAAGGGTTCACTCTCTCTCCTGTGCGAGTTTGAAGCCGACACGGCAAACGCGCTCAGAGGAGATAATGTTTGAAAAAAGGTGACAGGTTTTTTTTACAACGCTTTTGTTTTGAAGGGGTAATTGCCAACTTCCTGTTGATTTCTGCTGAAGGATGTCAATGAATGAAATGTAGGTCTAAGTGAGACCTACATAGAGGTTTTTGTTTCATGTCTCTACGACATTTCTACCGGAAGTTACAAGCAGTTTTGTCTGTGTTTTCTTCCTAGGAGCAGTTTTGTCTGTGTTTTATTCCTAGGGGGTGCTAGAGTGCAATTTTGAGTTTTGGGGTTTGTTTTTTATTAGATCGCAATTTTCACGAGTCCAGATGTGTGTGTCCAGTTTGGTGAGTTTTGAAGTATTTTAAGGGGGTCAAATTACAGCTTAAAGAGGCAAAAATTGAATTTTTTTGGAAACTTTTGTTTTGAAGGGTTAATTGCCAACTTCCTGTTGATTTCTGCCGAATGATGTCAATTAATGAAATGTAGGTCTAACAAAGACCTACATAAAGGTTTTTGTTTCATGTCTCTACGACATTCCTACCGGAAGTTACAAGCAGTTTTGTCTGTGTTTTCTTCCAAGGAGCAGTTTTGTCTGTGTTTTATTCCTAGGGGGCGCTAGGAATAAAAGTTTTGGGGTTTGGGTTATTTATTAGATCACAATTTTCGCCAGTCCAGATGTCTGTGTCCGTTTTGGTGTGTTTTGAAGCATTTTAAGGGGGTCAAACTACAGCAAAAACAGGCAAAAAATGATTTTTTTTAGGAAACTTTTGTTTTGAAGGGGTTTTTGCCCACTTCCTGTTAAGTTTTGCTGAAGGATGTCAGAGTATGAAATCTAGGTCCAAGTCAGACCTACATGAAAGTTTTTGTTTCATGTCTCTATGACATTCCTAATGGAAGTTACAAACAGTGTTGTCTGTGTTTTCTTCCTAGGAGCAGTTTTGTCCGTGTTTTATTCCCAGGGGGCACTAGGAATAAAAGTTTTGGGGTTTAGTTTTTTATTATATCGCAATTTTCCCCAGTCCTGATGTGTGTGTCGAGTTTGATGAGTTTTGAAGCATTCTAAGGGGGTCAAATTAGAGCTCAAAGAGGCAAAAATTTAAATTTTTAGGAAACTTTTGTTTTGAAAGGGTTTTTGCCCACTTCCTGTTGAGTTTTGCTGAAGGATGTCAGAGTATGAAATGTAGGTCTAAGTCAGATCTACATGGAGGTTTTCGTTTCATGTCTCTACGACATTCCTAATGGAAGTTACAAGCAGTTTTGTCCGTGTTTTTTTCCTAGGGGGCGCTAGAGCGCAATTTTGTAAACGCCACCTTCCTTTCCCGTTGCAGGCAAAAAGAAGATGTCGCTGTACGACAGCCAGGCTCCCATCTGTCCCATCTGCCAGGTGCTGCTCCGGCCCGGGGAGCTCCAGGAGCACATGGAGACGGAGATCGAGCGACTAGCCAGCATGTGCCTCAGGTAGGCCCTCCGTCTTCTTCCGTGGACGCCCCTGCTTATTTCGGTGAAACCATGCCAAGTGTTAGAACGGCATGGCTTTCTAAATGTTTTTGTTCACCACAATTTTTAAAACCCACCATAAACGTCAATTTTATAAAACGCGTCGTCTATCCACAGTGAGAAGCCGCTTCCAAGATACTAAATCTCATCAAAATGAAGCAAAAAATTAAAAATACCACAAGCCTCTACCTCTTTCCTACACTTTGAACCCTGCTGCTTTGTGGATTTTTGTTTTGTGCTACGTTGCCATCTTTAGGGCTGAGCTTTCCGTCCCCCCCTAGCCATCCATAGCGTTTCTACTCGTATGGATTCGCCATTCCTCACTCCCGGCAACGTTTTTAGATTTTACAATATAACTAAACAAAATTTTTCTTACCAAACCGTCCAATGTGGGACATCTAAAGGAATGTTTTGCACTAAGGTAATGTAATGAAGCTAACGTCGTTAGCACGAGTCTCTCTGTTAGCATCATTAACTTATGACGGCATTGTTTCAGTTTCACCAATACCTCGGTAAATCCACCAGAATGTTATTGAGTCGGTTTAGCTGATTGGAGAGCGAGCAGGCGCAGCTAGCGACTCGATGACCACGGCTTCTGTTTTGTTTGATCGGCCGTTTTACTGCCTTGCTACAGACACCCTTTGTAAACAATGAAGGTATGTAAATAAACATGGAAACAACAGCAACCATTTCAACTCGTTCAGAACGTTCAAGTCTTTCAAAGTTTTCCACAAAATTCCCAAATTTCCAGGAAATTCACCATTGAAATTTTTTGGGACATTTTTCAAATTTGCAAAATTCCCACATTTTTCATCTGATTCAAACCGTTTTAACTGTTCAGCCTCTTTGAAAATGTTGACAAATTCCCCAGATTTCCATGTTTTCCAGGATAGTTTTCTCATTCAGGACAATTTTCACATTTTTCAACAGGTTCAAAAAATTCCACTTTCGGCACATTCCACTCATCCTGGACATTCTTTCAACATTTTCCACAAAATTCCTAAATTTCCAGGAAATTCACCATTAAAAAAAATATGACATTTTTCAAAGTTGCAAAATTTTTCACATTTTTCAACTGATTCAAACCCTTCTAACTGTTCAGCCTCTTTGAGAAACTTGATAAATTCCCCAAATTCCCCGATTTCCCAGAATTCCAGGTTTTCGGGGACATTTTTCTCATTCTGGACAATTTTCAAACTTCTACCATTTTCACATTTTTCAACAGATTCAAAAAATTCCACTTTCAGCACATTCCACTCATCCTGGACATCCGAACAATTTTTTTTTCAAGTTAAAAAAATTCCAGTAATTCCCAAAATTCCTTTTTTTCAAACCCTTTTTCGGCCCTATTTTTTGGCGACTACTCCTACCATAAAAATTCCCAGTTTTCTCGAAATTCTTGGAAACCCTTCATACTATTTCTCAATTAAAAATGTTGCTACTTCAACATTTCTCCACCGATTTGAAAAAATCCAACACCAACCATTCTAACTTATTCAGAACATTCAAATCTTTTAAACATTTTCTACAAAATGTCCACTTTTCCCGCGTCGATGGCTTCTGTTTTGTTTGATCGGCCGTTTTACTGCCTTGTCACAGACACCTTTTGTAAACAATTACTAGAATAAAATTGAATAGAATGGACTTTATTGTCATTTTCTTTGCATATAACGAGATTAAGGACTCAGTGGAAACAAATATGGAATAAAAACATTTTAAAAATCACATAAGTAATAAAGATAAAAAAAACAAGAATTTAAATAAACAGACTACTATCCAATAAAACAATAAGCAATGCTGTACAATATACAGAAAAATATACAAAAACTGTACAATATAAGGAACAAAACAAAAGTAATGGTATGTAAGGTATGTAAATAAACATTAATCAAATATTCCTGTGTAAAAATGTAGCTAATATTGGAAAATATTTTATTTTATTTTAACATTTTGTGACTTAAATATACCAATGCGCTCTACAGTCTGGAAAATTCGGTTATTTCCTTTCACGTAACATTATCACCGGAGGACTTGAGGACACAGCAATCGCAAAAAAGCTAACTGCTACAGCTTCAGCGTGGTTGATCCAGGTGTCGATTCTATTGAT
>NC_084638.1:8863660-8883660 GCF_033978795.1 Nerophis ophidion
CCCACCTCCAAAGACATGCACCTGGGGATAGGCCCCTCCCACCTCCAAAGACATGCACCTGGGGATAGGTTGATTGGCAACACTAAATTTGCCCTAGTGTGTGAATGTCGTCTGTCTATCTGTGTTGGCCCTGCGATGAGGTGGCGACTTGTCCAGGGTGTACCCCGCCTTCTGCCCAATTGTAGCTGAGATATGCGCCAGCGCCCCACGCGACCCCAAAAGGATAGTTCGACTTTTGTCTCATTTACTTCCGTGACGACCTTAAAGTTTTGTATTCAATCACAAATATCAAGCAGCTAAAAGGTGGATAAGTGTGGAGAGTTTTCGGCATTTTTCCCGTCACGCTTTTTCATGGATTTAAAAACCGCGTCATTTTGAATTTTTCCGGTGCATTTTTACTACGTCAACACAGTTCAGTGAGCGGGTTGTGTTGTACTAGACTATGTGGGTTGGATTGATTTAGGATTTTTTTTGGACCATGACTAGGGAAGGTTGTTTGCATTGGGTCATATCGGTAAATCCCGTGCATACTCCCAATCAAAGCATAATTAAAGGTAATTGACCTGAAATACTCATGTTATCCACTCGACGGTGACATACATACTGTACAAAATAAGACCAATGGTGATAGAATACAAGAAAGGATAGAATAGGTCAGGGTAAACTTTATTTTTCAGTGGCGCCTTTTCTACATACAGCTACAAAAGCATGGGAATCATGTCTGGTTTTGACAGTTTAGTCCGAAACTAAATAGAAAGAAAAAGAAAAACAAAAAACAATGAACATTTAACATGAATGAAGTCTTGTAAATAATGTGGTATTTACAATTTCAGGGTTTTATGGCGATTTAAAAATGTTTGAAGTTTGGAAAATAAAGTTGACATAAATCAACATGAACTAAACTATTGTGTTTTTGTTTGTTTGTTTTTTCTGTCTCTCCAACAGCAGTAAGAACCCTTCTTCCAAGGATGGAAGCATCACTCCGGGAACTCCTAAGGTGAGGACAGCCCAGTAAATCAAAAAAGGGACAACATCATGCTCACAATGTGTAGCTTGGGTCTTTTAAAAAAACTTACAAAAAATAAGTTATTTTGTTCATTCTCTTCACAGAAAAACACAACACAATAAATAGTATTAGTAAACAAAGTAAGTATAATTAAAAGGAACGGAGATCTTTGAAATTGAGAAAAATGGCAATGGAAAGAAGCTTGATTGCGGAACAAAACAATGTAAATTTAAAAAAATAAACATTTTGATAATGGAAAGATATGATTTGGAGGAAATTATTGTTTTTATTTTGTTTTATTTGTTGTAGTTTAGGAAAAAAATATTGATATTTGGAGTAGAACAACAAATGTAACTGAATAGGTGGCAGATAATATACATTCATACTTTTTATTGCTTCTTTTCCTGATTTATTTATTTTAATATTATGTTGATCTTTTGTTGTTGTTGTTGTTTTTTACCTTAAATGAGTGACATAAAAACAAAATATAAAATTGTTTGAAATAATACCCTAAACTAGTTTGTATTTTTATGTCCAACAGGTGAGTCAATTTTATTCGTTATTTTAGTGTGTTTTTTGTTTTTTTAGTTCGACAAAAGAATTTGTGGGGAAAAAACAACTACAATTTATTGTAAACAAAGTGTTTTTATTAATCAAGGGGGACAAAGTATTGCACAGGCAAAACAATAAAAACCGATCGCAATTGTTTGATGATTAAAATTATTATTTTTAAAATAATACAAATAAAAAATCACAAATTGACCGAAACACATACTTTTATTCCTCTTTTATATTGATTACTTTTTCTAAATGTGCTGATTTTTACTGACATTTTTGTCTTATTGTGTGAACTGCCTCAAATAATTTTTTAATCTGAAATATTGTGTATTTGGTATTTTTAACCGTATTGGAAAAAAACACCAAAAATAAGAATAACATTCATTATTTCATATAAAATATGTATAAATGAAATTAAAATAGAAATCAGGACATAATAAAAAGGTGAGCACAAAATGATACTACAATACCTAGTCTGTGCACGCTTCAACTTAAACATAAATAAATAAAAGAATACATCAATACAATACAAAAATAACAAATATATATGTATATTTCTGAATTTATATATATATATAAAATACATGGAGAATATAGCACGTCTCATTCCTGGCACCTCTCCTCACCATCGAAACCTGACTAAGACCCGATGTGTGTATATTTGCAAAGATAAAAATCCATTGTTGATTCATTGTGTTATGTTTTATTTCGATACTTTCGATACTTTTTCTAAATAAAGGGGACCACAAAAAAAAATGTTTATTATTGTCTTTCTTTGAACAAAAAAATCCTAGTGTACATAAAACGTATGTTTATTATTGTAATTTAATGTTGAACATACTAGACAACTTCTATTTTAGTAGTACGTAAACAAACAAAGACTCCGAATCAGTTTGCAGTAACATATTGTGTCATTTATATACCCATTATTTTGTCTACATTATGATGGACAAACAGTAAAAAATTCATTATTAATCCCCTTGTTAATTTACTGTTAATATCTGCTTACTTTCCATTTTAACATGTTCTATCTACACTTCTGTTCAAATGTAATAATCACTTATTCTTCTCTTCTTTGATTCTGGATGATACCACACATTTAGGTATCAATTCGCTACCAAGTAGTTACAGGGTCATACAATAAAATATAACAACTAATAAACCAATGGTAATATTGTTAAGAAATACTCATGTAGAGGGTAGGTGTCGCGCTGTTTTCTGTTTTAACATGTTCTATCTACACTTCTGTTAAAATGTAATAATCACTTATTCTTCTCTTCTTTGATACTTGACATTACTTTTGGATGATACCACACATTTAGGTATCAATTCGATACCAAGTAGTTCATACAATAAAATATAATTTCTAATAAACCAATAGTAATATTGTTAAGAAATACTGATGTAGAGGGTAGGTGTCGCGCTGTTTTCTGTTTTAACATGTTCTATCTACACTTCTGTTAAAATGTAATAATCACTTATTCTTCTCTTCTTTGATACTTGAAATTACTTTTGGATGATACCGCACATTTAAGTATCGATTCGATACCAAGTAGTTCATACAATAAAATATAATTTCTAATAAACCATTAATAATATGGTGAAGAAATACTGATGTAGAGGGTAGGTGTCGCGCTGTTTTCTGTTTTAACATGTTCTATCTACACTTCTGTTAAAATGTAATAATCAATTAATCTTCTCTTCTTTGATACCTGACATTAGTTTTGGATGATATCACACATTTAGGTATCGATCCGATACCAAGTACTTACAGGATCATACATTGGTCATAATTTAAGTCGTCATGTGTCCAGGGACGTATTTACTGACTTAATAAACACAATAACATCCGTATCACTTCATTTACCCGACATGCCACACCACAGCATCTGCCGCCTAAGACATAAATTTTAAGACAGCCGTGCGTTCTGACGTCGTTTTTGTGGCTAAATGCAGCCCTGGTTCCCCCGCAGAGCGGACGTCTGTGGGCGCTAAAGACGCTGAAAGTCAGACGCCCTGCTCAAAGTGCAAGCTAAGATCCCGCCGATAATTTAGTGGCCACATTATCATTCCCTCACGCGCCTTCGGTTGCTGACCTCAGCTTATGGCGGCACTCACAGAAGCGTCTGCAAGCCGGGTCTTGGGAGTGGCGGGCGAGGCGGGGTCGAGGGGCCGACAAGCCGGTCTTCCTCTTCCAGGCGTGACTGCGCATCTCCTCGCCCTCGCTTAGTATGCGGCAGCAGGCCGAGGAACGTGGCGAGGGTCAGTGCGGCGCATATGTCGCCATTCTTTTCTCTGGTATGCATCACCCCGTTGGGGCAGAGATTAGCCTCGGTGTGCCTTCCTCAACTTGAGTTTCCTTGTCACTCGCTAAAAGATGCGATGCTAGTGTGGCGAGTTAAGGTCTTGTTTTTTAGGGAATCAATAAAAAAAAAAAGTCTTATTTGTAAGTCAACAAAGAGAATACTTTTTTAAATAAATACAGCATTTGCAGAGCAGCACTTACCTATACAAAAAAAGGTTAACACTCACACACACATTTGTGTACTTCGTACAATCTGGGGACCTGAGAAAAACGCCTACCTCTTTAGGACCAGCCTTTCTAGATATAAAAAAATGTGTTATTTACAACATTTAATAATATATACATACTATGCAAATATGAAAAAGCTTGTTGGGAAAAATTTGTTGGAATTTCACAAGAAAAAGGCCACAATTTCACAATTTTTTTTTTAGGGAATCAATTAAAAAAAATTCTCATTTGTAAGTTCACAAAGAGAATACTTTTTTAAATAAATACAACATTTGTAGAGCAGCACTTACCTATACAAAAAAAGGTTAACACTCACACACACAGTTGTGTACTTCGTACAATCTGGGGAACTGAGAAAAACGCCTACCTCTTTAGGACCAGCCTTTCTAGATATATAAAGATGTGTTATTTACAACATTTAATAATATATACATACTATGCAAATATGAAAAAGCTTGTTGGGAAAAATTTGTTGGAATTTCACAAGAAAAAGGCCACAATTTCACAATTTTTTTTTTAGGGAATCAATTAAAAAAAATTCTCATTTGTAAGTCCACAATGAGAATACTTTTTAAATAAATACAACATTTGCAGAGCAGCACTTACCTATACAAAAAAAGGTTAACACTCACAAACACATTTGTGTACTTCGTACAATCTGGAGACCTGAGAAAAACGCCTACCTCTTTAGGACCAGCCTTTCTAGACATATAAAGATGTGTTATTTACAACATTAAATAATATATACATACTATAAAAATATGAAAAATCTTGTTGTGAAAAATTTGTTGGAATTTCACAAGAAAAAGGTCACAATTCCACAAGAAAAACGTAGAATTTTGGCAGTGTTATGATAAAAGTCGTCATTTTACTCAACGCGAGTGAATATTATGATAAAAGTTTGAACTGTACTTATTAACAGTCGAAATTTTACAAGAAAAGCTTAAAATGTTGGCCTATTTATGAAAAGAGTCGTAATTTGACTCGACAAAAGTCACAATTTTGTAAGAAAACTTTCAACATTTTGGCAATATTATAATAATAATCGGAATTTTACTCGGCAAAATGATGACAAAAGTCATAATTTTATTAAAAAATGTTTAATTTTTTACAAGAATAAACAAAATAATTGGCAATATTGTGATAAAAGTCGGAATTTTACATGACAAATGTCATCAGTTTGCATTAAAAAGTAACAATTTTACAATTATTAATGCTCACGGGTCAACTTTTATGAACTGTCACACACACACTCACACATTGGTGTACTTCGTACAATCTGGAGACCTGAGAAAAACACCTACCTCTTGAGAACCACTCTTTCTAGATATATAAAAATGTGTTATTTACAGCATTTAATAATGTATACATACTATGCAAATATGAAAAAGTTTGTTGTGAAAAATTTGTTGGAATTTCACAAGAAAAAGGTCACAATTTCACAAGAAAAACGTAAAATTTTTGCAGTGTTATGATAAAAGTCGTCATTTTACTCAACGCAAGTGAATATTATGATAAAAGTTTGAATTGTTTTATTAACAGTCGCAATTTTGCAAGAAAAGCTTAAAATGTTGGCCTATTTATGAAAAGAGTCGTACTTTGACTCGACAAAAGTCACAATTTTGTAAGAAAACTTTCAACATTTTGGCAATATTATAATAATAATCGGAATTTTACTCGGCAAAATTATGACAAAAGTCATAATGTTTACTTTTTTACAAGAATAAACTAAATAATTGGCAATTGTGTGATAAAAGTCGGAATTTTATATGACAAATGTCATCATTTTGCATTACAAAGTAACAATTTTACAATTACTATTGCTCACAGGTCAACTTTTACGAACTCTCACACACACACTCACACATTTGTGTACTTCGTACAATCTGGAGACCTGAGAAAAACGCCTACCTCTTTAGGACCAGCCTTTCTAGATATATAAAGATGTGTTATTTAAAACATTTAATAATATATACATACTATGCAAATAAGAAAAAGCTTGTTGTGAAAAATTTCTTGGAATTTCACAAGAAAAAGGTCACAATTTCACAAGAAAAACGTAGAATTTTGGCAGTGTTATGATAAAAGTCGTCATTTTACTCAACGCAAGTGAATATTATGATAAAAGTTTGAATTGTTTTATTAACAGTCGCAATTTTAAAAGAAAAGCTTAAAATGTTGGCCTATTTATGAAAAGAGTCGTAATTTGACTCGACAAAAGTCACAATTTTGTAAGAAAACTTTCAACATTTTGGCAATATTATAATAATAATCGGAATTTTACCCGGCAAAATGATGACGAAAGTCATAATGTTTACTTTTTTACAAGAATAAACTAAATAATTGGCAATATTGTGATAAAAGTCGGCATTTTATATGACAAATGTCATCATTTTGCATTTTAAAGTAACAATTTTACAATTATTATTGCTCACGGGTCAACTTTTACGAACTGTCACACACACACACACACACACACACACACACACACACACACACACACACACACACACACACACACACACACACACACACACACATACACACACACACACACACACACACTCACACATTTGTGTACTTCGTACAATCTGGAGACCTGAGAAAAACGCCTACCTCTTTAGGATTAGACTTTCTAGACACATAAAGATGTGTTATTTACAACATTTAATAATATATACATACTATGCAAATATGAAAAAGCTTGTTGTGAAAAATTAGTTGGAATTTCACAAGAAAAAGGTCACAATTCCACAAGAAAAACGTAGAATTTTGGCAGTGTTATGATAAAAGTCGTCATTTTACTCAACGCAAGTGAATATTATGATAAAAGTTTGAACTCTACTTATTAACAGTCGAAATTTTACAAGAAAAGCTTAAAATGTTGGCCTATTTATGAAAAGAGTCGTAATTTGACTCGACAAAAGTCACAATTTTGTAAGAAAACTTTCAACATTTTGGCAATATTATAATAATAATCGGAATTTTACTCGGCAAAATTATGACAAAAGTCATAATGTTTACTTTTTTACAAGAATAAACAAAATAATTGGCAATATTGTGATAAAAGTCGGAATTTTATATGACAAATGTCATCATTTTGCATTAAAAAGTAACAATTTTACAATTACTATTGCTCACGGGTCAACTTTTATGAACTGTCACACACACACACACACATTGGTGCACCACTCAGACTAATATCAGGTCACACATACACACACACTCACACACACACATTTGTGTCCTTCGTACCTTCTGGGGACCTGAGAAAAACGCCTACCTCTTTCGGACCAGCCTTTCTAGATATATAAAGATGTGTTATTTATAATATTTAATAATGTATACATACTATTCAAGTATGAAAAAGCTTGTTGTGAAAAATGTGTTGTAGTTTCACAGGAAAAAGGTCACAATTTCACAAGAAAAATGTACAACCGTCCAAGGAACCCCCACATATGTTATACCGTCGGAAAGGTCTCGCTCACGTCGACGGGGGTATTTTAAGTTGGGAACATTTCGTGTTACCGCGGCAAACGCTATTCATGAATTAATACAAAAAATGGGTCAATTTAATGGGTATTTACACTTTTTAATGGACGATTTCTCTGAAACAAGCACCAAAAAGACAAGATTACCTCCTCTTGTAGCTCAGCCATACTTTCCCGTAGCTCGGTGCTTAACGTCGCATTTTGTTCGCACCCTGCCTGTAACGTTTTTACGTCCAATATTTGCTTTTGGCTTTATATGCAAGCATTTTTTGCTACTTTCTATGTCCATGCCAACAAACACACATTTGTGTAATTCGTACCTTCTGGGGACCTGAGGAAAACGCCTACCTCTTTCGGACCAACCTTTCTAGATATATAAAAATGTGTTATTTACAATATTTACTAATATATACATACTATGCAAGTATGAAAAAACGTGTTGTGAAACATTTGTTGGAATTTAACAAGAAAAAGGTCACAATTTCACAAGAAAAATGTGCAACCGTCCAAGGGACCCCCACATATGTTATACCGTCGGAAAAGGTCTCGATTTCTTAACGTAAATTCTACTCTAACGTTTGACCACGACTGTATATACAATACGGTCCTCCTTTACAGCACACTATTATTAAATGTCATTAGATATTCTCTACAAACCCTGACCTTTTCGAAGCAAGACAAAAAACCTGCACACACACACACACACACACACACACACACACACACACACACACACACACACACACACACACACACACACACACACTGGCATAAAAAGCACCATGCATAATGTCCAATTTACTACGGCGCTTGGTCATTTCTCACATATCTTTATTAGATTACTGCTGTCCGCCACTTAAGTGTCTGCTCTGCCCCTTTCCACGTGATTAATAGGAGGCTATTGTGAAGACAAATATTTCATAGAAAGCAGAAGAAGGTGTGCACACTGCGGAAATTTGTGTCTTTTATTTTTTTTTTGCTTCATTGAGGAATTCCCCTTGGTTTTATGTATATTAGAGTTGTCCCGATACCAATATGTTGGCACCGGTATAGGTACCACATTTTTTCTAAATAAAGGGGACCCCAAAAATTGTTATTATTGTCTTTATTGTAACCAAATAAAATCTTAGTGTACATGAAACATATGTTTATTATTGTCATTTAGTCCTTAAATAAATAAAATCGAGAAATATCGCACGTCTCGTTCCTGGCACCTCTTCTCACCATCGAAACCTAATTAAAAATCCATGGTGGATTTGTTGTGTTATGTTTTATTTCGATACTTTTCGATATTTTTCTGAATAAAGGGGACCACAACAATTGTTATTATTGTCTTTATTGTAACAAAAAAATCTTAGTGTACATGAAACATAAGTTTATTATTGTCATTTAGTCCTTAAATAAATAAAATCGAGAAATATCGCACGTCTCGTTCCTGGCACCTCTTCTCACTATCGAAACCTAAGTAAAAATCCATGGTGGATTCCTCGTGTTATGTTTTATTTCGATACTTTTCGATACTTTTCTGAATAAAGGGGACCACAAAAATTGTTATTATTGTCTTTATTGTAACAAAAAAAATCTTAGTGTACATGAAACATATGTTTGTTATTGTCATTTAGTCCTTAAATAAATAAAATCGAGAAATATCGCACGTCTTGTTCCTGGCACCTCTTCTCACCATCGAAACCTAATTAAAAATCCATGGTGGATTCCTCGTGTTATGTTTTATTTCGATACTTTTCTGAATAAAGGGTACCACAAAAATTGTTATTATGGTCTTTATTGTAACAAAAAAAATCTTAGTGTACATGAAACATAAGTTTATTATTGTCATTTAGTCCTTAAATAAATAAAATCGAGAAATATCGCACGTCTCGTTCCTGGCACCTCTTCTCACCATCGAAACCTAATTAAAAATCCATGGTGGATTCCTCGTGTTATGTTTTATTTCGATACTTTTCTGAATAAAGGGGACCACAAAAATTGTTATTATTGTCTTTATTGTAACAAAAAAATCTTAGTGTACATGAAACATAAGTTTATTATTGTCATTTAGTCCTTAAATACATAAAATCGAAAAATATCGCACGTCTCGTTCCTGGCACCTCTTCTCACTATCGAAACCTCATTAAAAATCCATGGTGGATTCCTCGTGTTATGTTTTATTTCGATACTTTTCTGAATAAAGGGGACCACAAAAATTGTTATTATTGTCTTTATTGTAACCAAATAAAATCTTAGTGTACATGAAACATATCTTTATTATTGTCATTTAGTCCTTAAATAAATAAAATCGAGAAATATCGCACGTCTCGTTCCTGGCACCTCTTCTCACCATCGAAACCTAATTAAAAATCCATGGTGGATTCCTCGTGTTATGTTTTATTTCGATACTTTTCTGAATAAAGGGGACCACAAAAATTGTTATTATTGTCTTTATTGTAACAAAAAAATCTTAGTGTACATGAAACATAAGTTTATTATTGTCATTTAGTCCTTAAATACATAAAATCGAAAAATATCGCACGTCTCGTTCCTGGCACCTCTTCTCACTATCGAAACCTCATTAAAAATCCATGGTGGATTCCTCGTGTTATGTTTTATTTCGATACTTTTCTGAATAAAGGGGACCACAAAAATTGTTATTATTGTCTTTATTGTAACCAAATAAAATCTTAGTGTACATGAAACATATGTTTATTATTGTCATTTAGTCCTTAAATAAATAAAATCGAGAAATATCGCACGTCTCGTTCCTGGCACCTCTTCTCACCATCGAAACCTAATTAAAAATCCATGGTGGATTCCTCGTGTTATGTTTTATTTCGATACTTTTTGATACTTTTCTGAATAAAGGGGACCACAACATTTTTTATTATTGTCTTTATTTGAATAAAAAATCTTAGTGTACATGAAACATATGTTTATTATTGTCATTTAGTCCTTAAATAAATAAAATCGAGAAATATCGCACGTCTCGTTCCTGGCACCTCTTCTCACCATCGAAACCTAATTAAAAATCCATGGTGGATTCCTCGTGTTATGTTTTATTTCGATACTTTTCGATACTTTTCTGAATAAAGGGGACCACAAAAATATTTATTATTGTCTTTATTGTAACAAAAAAAAAATCTTAGTGTACATGAAACATAGGTTTATTATTGCCATTTAGTCCTTAAATAAATAATATCGAAAAATATCGCACGTCTCGTTCCTGGCACCTCTTCTCACCATCGAAACCTAATTAAAAATCCATGGTGGATTCCTCGTGTTATGTTTTATTTTGAT
Organism: Nerophis ophidion; assembly: GCF_033978795.1. Lineage (NCBI taxonomy): Eukaryota > Metazoa > Chordata > Actinopteri > Syngnathiformes > Syngnathidae > Nerophis > Nerophis ophidion. The sequence goes on from NC_084638.1 coordinate 8,874,540, forward strand.
ACTTTTCGATACTTTTCTGAATAAAGGGGACCACAAAAATTGTTATTATTGTCTTTATTGTAACAAAAAAAATCTTAGTGTACTTGAAACATAGGTTTATTATTGTCATTTAGTCCTTAAATAAATAAAACCAAGAAATAGCGCACGTCTCGTTCCTGGCACCTCTTCTCACCATCGAAACCTAATTAAAAATCCATGGTGGATTCCTCGTGTTATGTTTTATTTTGATACTTTTCGATACTTTTCTGAATAAAGGGGACCACAAAAATTGTTATTATTGTCTTTATTGTAACAAAAAAAATCTTAGTGTACTTGAAACATAGGTTTATTATTGTCATTTAGTCCTTAAATAAATAAAACCAAGAAATAGCGCACGTCTCGTTCCTGGCACCTCTTCTCACCATCGAAACCTAATTAAAAATCCATGGTGGATTCCTCGTGTTATGTTTTATTTCGATACTTTTCGATACTTTTCTGAATAAAGGGGACCACAAAAATTGTTATTATTGTCTTTATTGTAACAAAAAAAATCTTAGTGTACATGAAACATATGTTTATTATTGTCATTTAGTCTTTAAATAAATAAAATCGAGAAATATCGCACGTCTCGTTCCTGGCACCTCTTCTCACCATCGAAACCTAATTAAAAATGTTTTATTTTGATACTTGTCGATACTTTTCTGAATAAAGGGGACCACAACATTTTTTATTATTGTCTTTATTTGAACAAAAAAAATCTTAGTGTACATGAAACATATGTTTATTATTGTCATTTAGGCCTTAAATAAAAGTAGTGAACTTGTCTTTTAGTAGTAAGTAAACAAACAAAGACTCCTAATTAGTCTGCAGTAACATATTTTGTCGTTTAAAAACCTATTATTTTGTCTACATTATGAGGGACAAACTGTAAAAATGGATTATCAATCTACTTGTTCATTTACTGCTAATATCTGCTTATTTTCTGTTTTAACATGTTCTATCTACACTTCTGTTAAAGTGTAATAATCACTTATTCTTCTCTTCTTTGATACTTGACATTAGTTTTGGATGATACCACACATTTAGGTATTGATCTGATACCAAGTAGTTACAGGATCATACAATAAAATATAATACCTAATAAACCAATAAAAATATGGTTAAGAAATACTGATGTAAAGGGTAGGTGTCGAGCTGTTTTCTGTTTTAACATGTTCTATCTACACTTCTGTTCAAATGTAATAATCACTTATTCTTCTCTTCTTTGATACTTGACATTAGTTTTGGATAATACCACACATTTAGGTATCGATCCGATACCAAGTAGTTACAGGATCATACATTGGTCATATTCAAAGTCCTCCTGTGTCCAGGGACGTATTTCCTGACTTTATAAACATGATATACATTTTTTTAAAAACGAAAGAAGATGTGATGCTAAAAAATATCGTAGTAGTATCGACTAGATACACTCCTGTACTTGATATCATCACAGTGGATGTCAGGTGTAGATCCACCCATGGCGTTTGTTTACATTGTGACGGCGGTGAGCTATTGTATCCTCCTACGGTGTGTAGTGAAGCATGTTTATCAATCAATCAATCAATGTTTATTTATATAGCCCCAAATCACAAATGTCTCAAAGGACTGCACAAATCATTAAGACTACAACATCCTCGGCAGAACCCACAAAAGGGCAAGGAAAACTCACACCCAGTGGGCAGGGAGAATTCACATTCAGTGGGACGCCAGTGACAATGCTGACTATGAGAAACCTTGGAGAGGACCTCAGATGTGGGCAACCCCCCCCCTCTAGGGGACCGAAAGCAATGGATGTCGAGCGGGTTTAGCTATCCCTCGTCCTCCAGTGATAATGCTACTTGTAAGAAACGTATTTTATTTTTCGCCATGGAGACGAGGTTTTAGTGATTTAGCCAGCTGCGGAAGCTAGCTCTCCAATCAGCAAAACACACTCAGTAAATCCACGGTGACGTTTTGGTGAGTTTACTGAGGAATTTGAAAAACTTAACAATACAAAAATAGTGTTGTAAGTTAATAATGCTAACACAGAAATTCGTAATGTTAGCATATTAGCTGACACGAACAAATATGCCCGAAAACACTCCTCCGGACATCACAAATGGGAGGGTTTAGTGAATATGAATTGTTTTAGTTACATTGAAACGGCTCCTGCTTGCTCCTTGATATTTAATGTTTTATGTCCAACTATCTCTTTTCTGTCCAGTCCATGCTGCTGTCCGTGCACATCAAGCGGGAGGGCGAGTCTCCTGTGGTCTCGCCACTCTCGTCTGACGACGCCCACCATTCGGACAGATACCAGGTCACACGCACACACACACGAACACACACACACATGCACGCACACACACACACACATTTGTGTAGTTCGTACCTTCTGGGGACCTGAGAAAAATGCCTACCTCTTTAGGACCAGCCTTTCTAGATATATAAAGATGTGTTATTTACAACATTTAATAATATATACATACTATGCAAATATAAACACACACACACACACACACACACACACACACATTTGTGTAGTTCGTACCTTCTGGGGACCTGAGAAAAATGCCTACCTCTTTAGGACCAGCCTTTCTAGATATATAAAGATGTGTTATTTACAACATTAATAATATATACATACTATACAAATATAAAAAAGCTTGTTGCGAAAAAATGTGTTAGAATTTCAACAGGTCACAATTTCACAAGAAAAACGTACAATTTTGGCAGTGTTATAATAAAAGTCGTCATTTTACCCAACACATGTCAAAATGTTACAAGAAAAACTGAACATGTGTGTAATTTTATGATAAAAGTTGAAATTTTACTCAATAACAATTTTAGAAAAAAAGCTGAAAATTTTGGCGGTTTTATGAAAAGAGTTGGTATTTTATTCGACTTAAACATTTTGGCAATATTATAATAATAATCGGAATTTCACATGGTAAAACGATGACAAAAGTTAAAATTTTACTAAATTTTTTTTACTGCTTTACAAGAACAACAAAAAAATTGGAAATATTGTGATAAAAGTCTGACATTTTTATATGACAAATGTCACCATTTTGCATTAAAAAGTAATAATTTTACATTAAAGAGACAAAATTTTACAAGAAAAAACAAACATTGGTGAAATGTTATGATAAAAAATTTAATTTTACTCAATAAAAGTCACATTTTTACAAGAAAAGCTTAAAATGTTGGCATATAAATGAAAAGTCGTAATTTTATTCGACAAAAGTCACAATTTTATAAGAAAACTTCAACATTTTGGCAATATTTTAATAATGATCGCAATTTCACTCGGCAAAATGTTGACAAAAGTCATATTTTACTCAAAAAAAATGTCAGTAATTTACAAGAACAACAAAAAAATGGGCAACATTGTGATAAAAGTCAAAATTTTATATGACAAATGTCCCCATTTTGCAGTAAAAATTAAAATTTTTACATGAAAAAGTAATAATTTTACAAGGAAAGCTTAAACTTTTGGCATATTTATGAAAAGAGTAGTAATTTGACTCGACAAAAGTCACAATTTTAGAAGAAAACTAACATTTTGGCAATATTATAATAATAATCGCAATTTCACTTGGCAAAATGATGACAAAAGTCATATTTTACTCAAAATGTTTTACTGTTTTACAAGAACAACAAAAAAATGGCATTATTGTGATAAAAGTCCTAATTTTATATGTTAAATGTCCCCATTTTGTATTGAAAGGTATTAATTTTACATTAAAAAGTCAAAATTTTGCAAGAAAAATGTAACATTTTTGCAACATTTTGATAAAAGTTTGAATTTTACTCAATAACAGTCGCAATTTTACAAGAAAAGCGTAAAATGTTGGCATATTCATGAAAAGAGTCGTAATTTGACTCCACAAAAGTCACAATTTTTGAAGAAAACTTTAACATTTTGGCAATATTATAACAATTTTCGCAATTTCACTCGGCAAAATGATGACAAAAGTCATATTTTACTCAATTTTTTTGAGTCTTTTAGAAGAACAACAAAAAAATGGCATTATTGTGATAAAAGTCAGAATTTTAAATGACAAAAGTCACCATTTTGCATTAAAAAGTAACAATTCTTACATGAAAAAGTAAAAAATTTACGAGAAAACTTTGCAATATTACAGAAACAGAAAGAATATGAGAAATTGTTCCCAATTTTTAAAAAGACTGAGCTTTCAACCGGAAGTAAATAAATGATAAATGGGTTGTACTTGTATAGCGCTTTTCTACCTTCAAGGTACTCAAAGCGCTTTGACACTACTTCCACATTTACCCGTTCACACACACATTCACACACTGATGGAGGGAGCTGCCATGCAAGGCGCCAACCAGCACCCATCAGGAGCAAGGGTGAAGTGTCTTGCTCAGGACACAACGGACGTGACGAGGTTGGTTCTAGGTGGGATTTGAACCAGGGACCCTCGGGTTGCGCACGGCCACACTCCCACTGCGCCACGCCGTCCCTTAGTAGAAGGGCCATTTTCTTTTCTCGCCGTCCATAGCCTCTCTACCCGTACGGATTCTTCATTCCTCACTCCCAGCAACGTATGAAATTTTTACAATGCAACTAAAACAACTCTTACTCAAGGCCCTAAATGCTACTAGTTAGCAAAGACACTGAAAATATTTTATTGTTTGTGCTATGGCGCTATCTTTTGGACGATTTTCGTTCAGACTGAGCTTTTAACCGGAAGTAGAGAGGCTATGGACGGCGAGAAAACGAAACGGCACTTCTACTTCCGGTTGAAAGCTCCGTGGGTGAACTCGTCCGAAAGATAACGCCGTAGCGCAAACACTAACCCATATTTTCAGCGTTTTTGCTAACTATTAGCATTGTGGCCTTGAGTAAGAGTTGTTTTAGTTACATTGTAAAACTTTCAAGCATTGCTAGGAGTGAGGAATGAAGAATCCGTACGGGTAGAGAGGCTATGGACGGCGAGAAAACGAAACGGCACTTCTACTTCCGGTTGAAAGCTCAGTCTAAACGGAAGGGCAGCTGTCCAGAAGATAGCACCGTAGCACAAACAATGACACTTAATTTTAGCGTCTTTGCTAACTATTAGCATCACAGGTGAGAAAAGGCAGCATTTTCTAAGAGTATAGTACAGGTATTAAATACAGCCTGCAATAAATCAAATCCCTGTTCTGTAGAGGGAAATTTTCTTTTCACCCCCCGATTGGTTTTATGTCTTGCGCTCGTCAAAGTTGCTTCTGCGGGGGCGGAGATATATCTTTAGGTTAAGTGGGTTTAGCCCCACGCACCATAAAATAAAAACTATTAAGTCCCGGCGGACGTAGCGGCCGTACCTTTTTTTAGATGACAGGGCTCATAAAGGACCTCATCGCCACAAAGTACATTTTCTCATTAAGTGAAACTGCTGACTTCACCTTATTTCACACACTTGATGAAGTCGACTGACACTCTTTTTTTTTTTTTACCACCTCTTAATTGATTTTATTTTTATATTTGTTTACCACCTTTTTTTTTATTTTTTTGTATTTTTTTACCACCTTTTTTATTTGTATTTATTTATTTATTTAATTTTACCATCTCTAAAATGACTCATAATTTCATAATTTTAATTAGAAAAAAAATACCTCATTTTTTTATTTATTTTTTTTACCCTTTTTTTTTTTAACATCTCTAAAACGCATACCGCAAGTTTTTTAAATAAAAAATAAAAAATTGCTGACTTCACTTACGATACAAATAATGAAGTCGACGGACACTCTTTTTTTTTTTTTTACCACCTCTTAATTTATTTTATTTTTGTATTTTTTTTTACCACCTTTTTTTTATTATTATTTTTTTTACCACTTATTTATTCATCTAATTTTACCATCCCTAAAATGACTCATAATTTCATAATTTTAATTAGAAAAAAATACCACATTTTTTTTTTACCACATTTTTTTCAACATCTCTAAAACGCATTCCGCAAGGTTTTTAAATAAAAAATAAAAAATTGCTGACTTCACCTATTATGATACAAATAATGAAGTCGACAGACACTCTTTTTTTTTTTTACCACCTCTTAATTTATTTTATTTGTTTATTTTTTACCACCGTTTTTTTGTTTGTTTGTTTTTTTTACCACCTTTTTTAAGTTTTTTAATTATTTTTTACCAATTTTTTATTTGTATTTATTTATTTAATTTTACCATCCCTAAAATGACTCATAATTTCATAATTTTAATTAGAAAAAAATACCACATTTTTTTTTTACCCATTTTTTTTCAACATCTCTAAAACGCATTCCGCAAGTTTTTTAAATAAAAAAGAAAAAATTGCTGACTTCACCTATTATGATACAAATAATGAAGTCGACAGACACTCTTTTTTTTACCACCTCTTAATTTATTGTTTTTGTTTATTTTTTACCACCTTTTATTAATTTTTTTAATTTTTTTTTACCATTTCTTAATTTTTTATTTATTTATTTTACCATCTCTAAAATGACGCATAATGTCATAATTTTAACTAGAAAAAAACAAACACATTTTGTATTCATTCATTTTTTTTACCCCTTTTTAATTTTTTCATTTTTTTTTACATCTCTAAAACACATTCCGCAAGTTTTTGAAATAAAAAATAAAAAATTGCTGACTTCACCTTATATGATACAAATAATGAAGTCAACAGACACACTTTTTTACCACCTCTTAATTTATTTTATTTGTTTATTTTTTACCACCTTTTTTATTTTTTTTAAAAAAAAATTTTTAACACCTTTTTTAGTTTTTTTATTATTTTTTACCACTTTTTTATTTGTATTTATTTATTTAATTTTACCATCCCTAAAATGACTCATAATTTCATCATTTTAATTAGAAAAAAAACAACACTTTTTTTTTTTACCCATTTTTTTTTAACATCTCTAAAACGCATTCCGCAAGTTTTTTAAATAAAAAATAAAAAATTGCTGACTTCACCTTATATGATACAAATAATGAAGTCGACAGACAATCTTTTTTACCACCTCTTAATTTATTTTATTTGTTTATTTTTTACCACCTTTTTAATTTTTTATTTATTTATTTTACCATCTCTAAAATGATGCATAATGTCATAATTTTAACTAGAAAAAAACAACACATTTTGTATTTATTTATTTATTTTACCCCTTTTTAATGTTTTTTATTTTTTTTACATCTCTAAAATGACGCATAATAGCAGTTTGTCTTACTACCCTCCTGTCACCCAACATTCCTCAAGTTTTTGAATTTTTTAAAAAATTGCTGACTTCACCTTACATTATACAAACGATGAAGTCAACGAGCACTCTTCTTTTTTACCGCCTCTTAATTAATTAATTAAAAAAAAAAATTTTTTTACCACCTTTTTTTTATTTTTTTATAAATTTTTTGGACACTTTTTTATTTTAATTTTTTTATTTTTATTTTACCGTCTCTAAAATGACGCATAATTTTAACTAAAATTATTTCTTTTTCTTAACCACCTTTTTTGTTATTTTATTTTATGTTTTTACCCCTTTTTTTATGTTTTTTTACCATCTCTAAAATGACGCATAATGTCATAATTTTAACTAAAATTATTTATTTTTCTTAACCACCTTTTTTATTATTTTATTTTATGTTTTTCACCCTTTTTTAAAAAAAATTTAACATCTCTAAAATGATGCATAATGTCAGAGTTTGTCTTGCTACCCTCCTGTCCCCCAACATTCAGCAAGTTTTTGGAAAAAAAACAAAAAGCTGGACGGGCACTCCTTTTTTTTTACCACCTCTTGATTTTTTTATTTTTTTTAACCACCTTTTTTATTTATTTTTGTTATTTTTTTACCCCCTTTTTTTCTTTTTTTTTTACATTGTTTTAACATTTTTAAAATGACATATAATGGCAGAGTTTGTCTTACTATCCGCAATATATATATATATATTTTTTTTTAAATTAAATCAACATAAAAAACACAATATACACTTACAAATAGTGCACCAACCACAAAAAACTCCCTTTTTCATGACAAAGAAGAAGAAAAAAAGGAAAAAAAAGGACACCCTCCCCCGGGCCGCGGGACAAATTATTAAGCGTTGACCGGTCCGCGGATACAAAAAGGTTGGGGACCACTGCCTTAAATGAAAAAACTGATGAAGTCGACGGGCACTCTTTTTTTTGTTACCAACTCTTAATTATTATTTTTTTTACCACCTTTTTTTCATTTATTTATTCTTTTTACCACCTTTTTATTTATTAAATTTGTTACCACCTTTTTTTAATTGTTATTATTTTTTTTACCACCTTTTTATCACCTATTTTATAATTATTTTTTTTACCACTTTTTATTTTATTTTTTTAACATCTCTAAAATGACGCATAATGTCCGAGTTTGTCTCACTACCCCCCTGTCCCCTGATATTCAGCAAGTTTAAAAAAAAAAAAAGAAATAAATAAAAAATAAAAAGCAAGAATACAGACTTTCTCATTAGGTGAAACTGATGAAGTCGAAGGGCACCCTTTTTTTTTTTTTTTTTTTACCAACTCTTAGTTTTGTTTTTTTTAACCACCTTTTTTAATTTATTTATTTTTTTTACCACCTTTTTTTATATTTTTTTATTTTTTTACCGGCTTTTTTTTTACTTGTTTTTATTTTTACCACCTTTTTTTTATTTTTTTAACCGCCGTTTTTAAATTAGTTTTTATTTTTTACCACCGTTTAAAAAAATTTTTAACCACCTTTTTTAAATTAGTTTTTATTTTTTACCACCTTTTTTTAATTAATTTATTTTTTTACCGGCTTTTTTTTACTTGTTTTTATTTTTACCACCTTTTTTTAAATTTTTTTAACCGCCTTTTTTAAATTAGTTTTTATTTTTTACCACCTTTTTTTACCACCGTTTTTAATTTTTTTTAACCACCTTTTTTAAATTAGTTTTTATTTTTTACCACCTTTTTTTTATTTATTTATTTTTACTAACCGCCTTTTATTATTTGTTTTTATTTTTTTTACCACCTTTTTTACCACCGTTTTTAATTTTTTTAACCACCTTTTTTAAATTAGTTTTTATTTTTTACCACCTTTTTTTTAATCACCTATTTTATAATTATTATTTTTTTACCCCTTTTTTTTTTTTCAAC